>NW_026894255.1:0-160726 GCF_032452875.1 Bos javanicus | reverse complement strand
CCTGATAAGCCGTGATCAGTGCATGATCAGTCGTCCAGTGCATGCAGTAACCACGTGATCAGTAGCATGATCAGTCGTATGATATGTGTGATCAGCCACGATCGGTGTATGATATCCACGTGATCAGTGCATGACAGCCACGTGATCAGTGCATGAGAGCCACGGGATCAGTGCATGATCAGTCACGTGATACATGTGTGATCAGCCACGTGATCAGTGCGTTATGAGCCACGTGATCAGTGCAAGATCAGTGTGATCAGTGCATGATCAGTCACGTGACCAGTACATGGTTGCTACGTGATCGTTGCATGATCAGCCACGTGAGCATAGCATGATAGCCACGTGGTCAGTGCATGATCAGTCACGTGATCAGTACATGATCAGTCACGTGAACAGTGCATGATCATTTACGTGATCTTTGCATGATCAGTCACGTTACCAGTATATGGTTGCTACGTGATCATTCCATGACGAGCCACGTGAGCAGTGCATGATAGCCACGTGATGTGTGCATGAGTTACGTGAGCAGAGTATGATCAGCCACGTGATCAGTGCATGAGTGCCACGTGATCAGTGCATGATATGTCACGTGACAGGTGTGTGATCAGCCACGTGAACAGTGCATGTTCAGCCACGTGATCAGTGCATGATAGCCACGTGATCAGTGTATGATCAGCCACGTGATCAGTGCATGAGTGCCACGTGATCAGTGCATGATCATCACGTGATCAGTGCATGATCAGACACGTGAACAGTGCATGTTCAGCCACGTGATCAGTGCATGGTAGCCACGTGATCAGTGCATGATCATCACGTGATCAGTGTATGATCAGCCACGTGAACAGTGCATGCTCAGTCACGTGATCAGGGCCTGATGAGCTGCGTGATTACTGTCTGCTCATCTGCTTGACAATTGCCAGCTGAGCTGCACGATTCCTGCCTGTCATCTGCTTGACAATTGCCAGCTGTGCTGTGTAATTCCTGCCTGCTCAGCTGCTTGATTATTGCCAGCTGAGTAGCATGATTCCTCACACCTGAGTTCCATGATTATTGCCTGCTGACTGTTTGATTCGTGCCTACTCAGCTCTTTGTTTATTGCCTCCAGAGGCACATGATCAGTATATGATAGCAAACATGATCAGCGCATGATCAGTCACATGATCAGCGCCATTAAGTCACGTGATCACTACATGATAGTCATGTGATCAGTCCATGCTCAGTCACGGTATCAGTGCATGATCAGCCACGTGATCAGTGCATGATCTGTCACAAGATTAGTGTATGATCATCCACGTGATCAGTGCACGGGCAGTCATGTGATCAGTGCATGATATAGACGTGAACAGTGCATGATCAGTCACGTGATCAGTGCATGATCAGTCACGTGATCAGTGCATGATCATTTACGTGATCTGCATGATCAGTCACGTGACCAGTATCATGGTTACTGATCATTGCATGACAGCCACGTGAGCAGTGCATGATAGCCACGTGATGTGTGCATGAGTTACGTGAGCAGGTATGATCAGCCACGTGATCAGTGCATGAGTGCCACGTGATCAGTGCATGATATGTCACGTGACAGGTGTGTGATCAGCCACGTGATCAGTGCATGATCAGCCACGTGATCAGTGCATGATAGCCACGTGATCAGTGCATGATCAGTTACGTGAGCAGTGTATGATCAGCCACGTGATCAGTGCATGGTCAGACACGTGATCAGTGTATGATCAGCCACGTGATCAGTGCATGATAAGCCACATGATCAGTGCATGATCAATTCCGTGATCAGTGCATGATCAGTCCGTGACCAGTACATGGTAACTAGTGATCATTGCCTGATCAGCCACATGATCAGTGCATGATAGCCACGTGATCAGTGCATGATCAGTCATGTGATATCTGTGCATGATCAGCCACGTGATCAGTGCATGATATCCACGTGATCAGTGCATGACAGCACGTCGATCAGTGCATGAGAGCCACGGGATCAGTGCATGATCAGTCACGTGATACATGTGTGATCAGCCACGTGATCAGTGCATGATGAGCCACGTGATCAGTGCAGGATCAATTACGTGATCAGTGCATGATCAGTCACGTGACCAGTACATGGTTGCTCACGTGATCGTTGCATGATCAAAGCCACGTGAGCAGAGCATGATAGCCACGTGGTCAGTGCATGATCAGTCACGTGATCAGTACATGATCAGTCACGTGAACAGTGCATGATCATTTGTGATCTCTGCATGATCAGTCACGTTGACCAGTATATGGTTGCTACGTGATCATTCCATTACGAGCCACGTGAGCAGTGCATGATAGCCACGTGATGTGTGCATGAGTTACGTGAGCAGAGTATGATCAGCCACGTGATCAGTGCATGAGTGCCACGTGATCAGTGCATGATATTTCACGTGACAGGTGTGTGATCAGCCACGTGAACAGTGCATGTTCAGCCACGTGATCAGTGCATGATAGCCACGTGATCAGTGCATGATCATCACGTGATCAGTGTATGATCAGCCACGTGAACAGTGCATGCTCAGTCACGTGATCAGAGCCTGCTGAGCTGCGTGATTACTGTCTGCTCATCTGCTTGACAATTGCCAGCTGAGCTGCAGATTCCTGCCTGTCATCTGCTTGACAATTGCCAGCTGTGCTGTGTAATTCCTGCCTGCTCAGCTGCTTGATTATTGCCAGCTGAGTAGCATGATTCCTCACACCTGAGTTCCATGATTATTGCCTGCTGACTGTTTGATTCGTGCCTACTCAGCTCTTTGTTTATTGCCTCCAGAGGCACATGATCAGTATATGATAGCAAACATGATCAGCGCATGATCAGTCACATGATCAGCGCCATTAAGTCACGTGATCACTACATGATAGTCATGTGATCAGTCCATGCTCAGTCACGGTATCAGTGCATGATCAGCCACGTGATCAGTGCATGATCTGTCCACATGATTAGTGTATGATCATCCACGTGATCAGTGCACGGGCAGTCATGTGATCAGTGCATGATCAGAACAGTGCATGATCAGTCTCGTGATCAGTGCATGATAGCCACGTGATCAGTGCATGATCAGTCACCTGATGGGTGTATGATCATTCACGTGACCAGTACATGGTAGCTACATGATCATTGCATGATCAGCCACGTGAGTAGTTCATGATAGCCACGTGATCACTGCATGATCAGTCACGTGATCAGTGCATGATCAGTCATGTGACAAGTACATGGTAGGTGCGTGATCATGGCATGATCAGCCACGTGAGCAGTGCATGATAGCCACGTGATCAGTGCATGATCAGACACGAGATCAGTGCATGATCAGTCACGTGATCAGTGCATGACCAGGCACATGATCAGTGTATGTCCAGCCAGTGATCAGTGCATGATAGCCACGTGATCAGTGCATGATAGCCACGTGATCAGTGCATGATCAGTCATGTGATACGTGCATGATCAGCCACATGATCAGTGCATGATATCCACGTGATCAGTGCATGACAGCCACGTGATCAGTGCATGAGAGCCACGGATCAGTGCATGATCAGTCACGTGATACATGTGTGATCAGCCACGTGATCAGTGCATGATGAGCCACGTGATCAGTGCAAGATCAATTACGTGATCAGTGCATGATCAGTCACGTGACCAGTACATGGTTGCTACGTGATGGTTGCATGATCAGCCACGTGAGCATAGCATGATAGCCACGTGGTCAGTGCATGATCAGTCACGTGATCAGTACATGATCAGTCACGTGAACAGTGCATGATCATTTACGTGATCTTTGCATGATCAGACACGTTACCAGTATATGGTTGCTACGTGATCATTCCATGACGAGCCACTGAGCGGTGATAACCCGCGTGATGTGTGCATGAGTTAGTAGACGATGTATGATCATGCCACGTGATCAGTGCATGAGTGCCACGTGGTCAGTGCATGATATGTCACGTGACAGGTGTGTGATCAGCCACGTGAACAGTGCATGTTCAGCCACGTGATCAGTGCATGATAGCCACGTGATCAGTGTATGATCAGCCACGTGATCAGTGCATGACAGCCACGTGATCAGTGCATGATCATCACGTGATCAGTGTATGATCAGCCACGTGAACAGTGCATGTTCAGCCACGTGATCAGTGCATGATAGCCACGTGATCAGTGCATGATCATCACGTGATCAGTGTATGATCAGCCACGTGATCAGTGCATGCTCAGTCACGTGATCAGGGCCTGATGAGCTGCGTGATTACTGTATGCTCATCTGCTTGACAATTGCCAGCTGAGCTGCACGATTCCTGCCTGTCATCTGCTTGACAATTGCCAGCTGTGCTGTGTAATTCCTGCCTGCTCAGCTGCTTGATTATTGCCAGCTGAGTAGCATGATTCCTCACACCTGAGTTCCATGATTATTGCCTGCTGACTGTTTGATTCGTGCCTACTCAGCTCTTTGTTTATTGCCTCCAGAGGCACATGATCAGTATATGATAGCAAACATGATCAGCGCATGATCAGTCACATGATCAGCGCCATTAAGTCACGTGATCACTACATGATAGTCATGTGATCAGTCCATGCTCAGTCACGGTATCAGTGCATGATCAGCCACGTGATCAGTGCATGATCTGTCACAAGATTAGTGTATGATCATCCACGTGATCAGTGCACGGTCAGTCATGTGATCAGTGCATGATATAGACGTGAACAGTGCATGATCAGTCACGTGATCAGTGCATGATCAGTCACGTGAACAGTGCATGATCAGTCACGTGATGGGTGCATGATCAGTCACGTTACCAGTATATGGTTGCTACGTGATCATTCCATGACGAGCCACGTGAGCAGTGCATGATAGCCACGTGATCAGTGCATGATTACGTGAGCAGAGTATGATCAGCCACGTGATCAGTGCATAGTGCCACGTGATCAGTGCATGATAGTCACGTGACAGGTGTGTGATCAGCCACGTGAACAGTGCATGTTCAGCACGTGATCAGTGCATGATAGCCACGTGATCAGTGCATGATCAGTTACGTGAGCAGTGCATGATCAGCCACGTGATCAGTGCATGGTCAGACACGTGAACAGTGTATGATCAGCCACGTGATCAGTGCATGATAAGCCACATGATCAGTGCATGATCAATTCCGTGATCAGTGCATGATCAGTCACGTGACCAGTACATGGTAGCTACGTGATCATTGCCTGATCAGCCACGTGATCAGTGCATGATAGCCACGTGATCAGTGCATGATCAGTCATGTGATCAGTGTGTGATCAGCCACGTGATCAGTGCATGATATCCACGTGATCAGTGCATGACAGCCACGTGATCAGTGCATGAGAGCCACGGGATCAGTGCATGATCAGTCACGTGATACGTGTGATCAGCCACGTGATCAGTGCATGATGAGCCACGTGATCAGTGCAGGATCAATTACGTGATCAGTGCATGATCAGTCACGTGACCAGTACATGGTTGCTACGTGATCGTTGCATGATCAGCCACGTGAGCAGAGCATGATAGCCACGTGGTCAGTGCATGATCAGTCACGTGATCAGTACATGATCAGTCACGTGAACAGTGCATGATCATTTACGTGATCTCTGCATGATCAGTCACGTTACCAGTATATGGTTGCTCGTGATCATTCCATGACGAGCCACGTGAGCAGTGCATGATAGCCACGTGATGTGTGCATGAGTTACGTGAGCAGAGTATGATCAGCCACGTGATCAGTGCATGAGTGCCACGTGATCAGTGCATGATATTTCACGTGACAGGTGTGTGATCAGCCACGTGAACAGTGCATGTTCAGCCACGTGATCAGTGCATGATAGCCACGTGATCAGTGCATGATCATCACGTGATCAGTGTATGATCAGCCACGTGAACAGTGCATGCTCAGTCACGTGATCAGAGCCTGCTGAGCTGCGTGATTACTGTCTGCTCATCTGCTTGACAATTGCCAGCTGAGCTGCACGATTCCTGCCTGTCATCTGCTTGACAATTGCCAGCTGTGCTGTGTAATTCCTGCCTGCTCAGCTGCTTGATTATTGCCAGCTGAGTAGCATGATTCCTCACACCTGAGTTCCATGATTATTGCCTGCTGACTGTTTGATTCGTGCCTACTCAGCTCTTTGTTTATTGCCTCCAGAGGCACATGATCAGTATATGATAGCAAACATGATCAGCGCATGATCAGTCACATGATCAGCGCCATTAAGTCACGTGATCACTACATGATAGTCATGATCAGTCCATGCTCAGTCACGGTATCAGTGCATGATCAGCCACGTGATCAGTGCATGATCTGTCACAAGATTAGTGTATGATCATCCACGTGATCAGTGCACGGGCAGTCATGTGATCAGTGCATGATATAGACGTGAACAGTGCATGATCAGTCTCGTGATCAGTGCATGATAGCCACGTGATCAGTGCATGATCAGTCACCTGATGGGTGTTTGATCATTCACGTGACCTGTACATGGTAGCTACATGATCATTGCATGATCAGCCACGTGAGTAGTTCATGATAGCCACGTGATCACTGCATGATCAGTCACGTGATCAGTGCATGATCAGTCATGTGACCAGTACATGGTAGGTGCGTGATCATGGCATGATCAGCCACGTGAGCAGTGCATGATAGCCACGTGATCAGTGCATGATCAGACACGAGATCAGTGCATGATCAGTCACGTGATCAGTGCATGACCAGGCACATGATCAGTGTATATCCAGCCAAGTGATCAGTGCATGATAGCCACGTGATCAGTGCATGATCAGTCACGTGATCAGTGCATGATCAGCCACGTGATCAGTGTGTGATCAGCCACGTGATCAGTGCATGATCAGCCACGTGATCAGTGCATGATCAATTACGTGATCAGTGCATGATCAGTCACGTGACCAGTACATGGTAGCTACGTGATCATTGCATGATCAGCCACGTGATCAGTGCATGATAGCCACGTGATCAGTGCATGATAGCCACGTGATCAGTGCATGATCAGTCATGTGATACGTGTGTGATCAGCCACGTGATCAGTGCATGATATCCATGTGATCAGTGCATGACAGCCACGTGATCAGTGCATGATAGCCACGTGATCAGTGCATGATCAGTCACGTGATACATGTGTGATCAGCCACGTGATCAGTGCATGATGAGCCACGTGATCAGTGCATGATCAATTACGTGATCAGTGCATGATCAGTCACGTGACCAGTACATGGTTGCTACGTGATCGTTGCATGATCAGCCACGTGAGCAGAGCATGATAGCCACGTGATCAGTGCATGATCAGTCACGTGATCAGTACATGATCAGTCACGTGAACAGTGCATGATCATTTACGTGATCTTTGCATGATCAGTCACGTGACCAGTATATGGTTGCTACGTGATCATTCCATGACGAGCCACGTGAGCAGTGCATGATAGCCACGTGATGTGTGCATGAGTTACGTGAGCAGAGTATGATCAGCCACGTGATCAGTGCATGAGTGCCACGTGATCAGTGCATGATATGTCACGTGACAGGTGTGTGATCAGCCACGTGAACAGTGCATGTTCAGCCACGTGATCAGTGCATGATAGCCACGTGATCAGTGCATGATCAGTTACGTGAGCAGTGTATGATCAGCCACGTGATCAGTGCATGGTCAGACACGTGAACAGTGTATGATCAGCCACGTGATCAGTGCATGATATCCAAGTGATCAGTGCATGATCATCACGTGATCAGTGTATGATCAGCCACGTGAACAGTGCATGCTCAGTCACGTGATCTGGGCCTGCTGAGCTGCGTGATTACTGTCTGCTCATCTGCTTGACAATTGCCAGCTGAGCTGCACGATTCCTGCCTGTCATCTGCTTGACAATTGCCAGCTGTGCTGCGTAATTCCTGCCTGCTCAGCTGCTTGATTATTGCCAGCTGAGCAGCATGATTCCTCACACCTGAGTTCCATGATTATTGCCTGCTGACTGTTTGATTCGTGCCTACTCAGCTCTTTGTTTATTGCCTCCAGAGGCACATGATCAGTGTATGATAGCAAACATGATCAGCGCATGATCAGTCACATGATCAGCGCCATTAAGTCACGTGATCACTACATGATAGTCATGTGATCAGTCCATGCTCAGTCACGGTATCAGTGCATGATCAGCCACGTGATCAGTGCATGATCTGTCACAAGATTAGTGTATGATCATCCACGTGATCAGTGCACGGGCAGTCATGTGATCAGTGCATGATATAGACGTGAACAGTGCATGATCAGTCTCGTGATCAGTGCATGATAGCCACGTGATCAGTGCATGATCAGTCACCTGATGGGTGTATGATCATTCACGTGACCTGTACATGGTAGCTACATGATCATTGCATGATCAGCCACGTGAGTAGTTCATGATAGCCACGTGATCACTGCATGATCAGTCACGTGATCAGTGCATGATCAGTCATGTGACAGTACATGGTAGCTGCGTGATCATGGCATGATCAGCCACGTGAGCAGTGCATGATAGCCACGTGATCAGTGCATGATCAGACACGTGATCAGTGCATGATCAGTCACGTGATCAGTGCATGATCAGGCACGTGATCAGTGCATGATCAGCCACGTGATCAGTGCATGATAGCCACGTGATCAGTGCATGATAGCCACGTGATCAGTGCATGATCAGTCATGTGATCGTGTGTGATCAGCCACGTGATCAGTGCATGATATCCACGCGATCAGTGCATGATCAGCCACGTGATCAGTGCATGATAGCCACGTGATCAGTGCATGATCAGTCACGTGATACATGTGTGATCAGCCACGTGATCAGTGCATGATGAGCCACGTGATCAGTGCATGATCAATTACGTGATCAGTGCATGATCAGTCACGTGACCAGTACATGGTTGCTACGTGATCGTTGCATGATCAGCCACGTGAGCAGTGCATGATAGCCACGTGATCAGTGCATGATCAGTCACGTGATCAGTGCATGATCAGTCACGTGAACAGTGCATGATCATTTACGTGATCAGTGCATGATCAGTCACGTGACCAGTATATGGTTGCTACGTGATCATTCCATGACGAGCCACGTGAGCAGTGCATGATAGCCACGTGATGTGTGCATGAGTTACGTGAGCAGAGTATGATCAGCCACGTGATCAGTGCATGAGTGCCACGTGATCAGTGCAGGATATGTCACGTGACAGGTGTGTGATCAGCCACGTGATCAGTGCATGATCAGCCACGTGATCAGTGCATGATAGCCACGTGATCAGTGCATGATCAGCCACGTGATCAGTGCATGATGCCACGTGATCAGTGCATGATCATCACGTGATCAGTGCATGATCAGCCACGTGAACAGTGCATGATCAGCCACGTGATCAGTGCATGATAGCCACGTGATCAGTGCATGATCATCACGTGATCAGTGTATGATCAGCCACGTGAACAGTGCATGCTCAGTCACGTGATCAGGGCCTGCTGAGCTGCGTGATTACTGTCTGCTCATCTGCTTGACAATTGCCAGCTGAGCTGCACGATTCCTGCCTGTCATCTGCTTGACAATTGCCAGCTGTGCTGTGTAATTCCTGCCTGCTCAGCTGCTTGATTATTGCCAGCTGAGTAGCATGATTCCTCACACCTGAGTTCCATGATTATTGCCTGCTGACTGTTTGATTCGTGCCTACTCAGCTCTTTGTTTATTGCCTCCAGAGGCACATGATCAGTGTATGATAGCAAACATGATCAGCGCATGATCAGTCACATGATCAGCGCCATTAAGTCACGTGATCACTACATGATAGTCATGTGATCAGTCCATGCTCAGTCACGGTATCAGTGCATGATCAGCCACGTGATCAGTGCATGATCTGTCACAAGATAGTGTATGATCATCCACGTGATCAGTGCATGATCAGTCATGTGATCAGTGCATGATATAGACGTGATCAGTGCATGATCAGTCACGTGATCAGTGCATGATCAGTCACGTGATCAGTGCATGATCAGTCACGTGATGGGTGCATGATCATTCACGTGACCAGTATATGGTTGCTACGCGATCATTGCATGATCAGCCACGTGAGCAGTGCATGATAGCCACGTGATCAGTGCATGAGTTCACGGATCAGTGCATGATCAGCCACGTGATCAGTGCATGATGCCACGTGATCAGTGCATGATAGCCACGTGACAGTGTGATCAGCCACGTGATCAGTGCATGATCAGCCACGTGATCAGTGCATGATAGCCACGTGATCAGTGCATGATCAGTTACGTGATCAGTGCATGATCAGCCACGTGATCAGTGCATGATCAGACACGTGATCAGTGTATGATCAGCCACGTGATCAGTGCATGATCAGCCACATGATCAGTGCATGATCATTCCGTGATCAGTGCATGATCAGTCACGTGATCAGTACATGGTAGCCACGTGATCAGTGCATGATCAGCCACGTGATCAGTGCATGATAGCCACGTGATCAGTGCATGATCAGTCATGTGATCGTGTGTGATCAGCCACGTGATCAGTGCATGATATCCACGTGATCAGTGCATGACAGCCACGTGATCAGTGCATGAGCCACGTGATCAGTGCATGATCAGTCACGTGATCATGTGTGATCAGCCACGTGATCAGTGCATGATGAGCCACGTGATCAGTGCAGGATCAATTCGTGATCAGTGCATGATCAGTCACGTGACCAGTACATGGTTGCTACGTGATCATTGCATGATCAGCCACGTGAGCAGTGCATGATAGCCACGTGATCAGTGCATGATCAGTCACGTGATCAGTATGATCAGTCACGTGATCAGTGCATGATCATTTACGTGATCAGTGCATGATCAGTCACGTGACCAGTATATGGTTGCGTGATCATTGCATGACAGCCACGTGAGCAGTGCATGATAGCCACGTGATGTGTGCATGAGTTACGTGAGCAGTATGATCAGCCACGTGATCAGTGCATGATGCCACGTGATCAGTGCATGATATTTCACGTGACAGTGTGTGATCAGCCACGTGATCAGTGCATGATCAGCCACGTGATCAGTGCATGATAGCCGTGATCAGTGCATGATCATCACGTGATCAGTGTATGATCAGCCACGTGAACAGTGCATGCTCAGTCACGTGATCAGGGCCTGCTGAGCTGCGTGATTACTGTCTGCTCATCTGCTTGACAATTGCCAGCTGAGCTGCACGATTCCTGCCTGTCATCTGCTTGACAATTGCCAGCTGTGCTGCGTAATTCCTGCCTGCTCAGCTGCTTGATTATTGCCAGCTGAGTAGCATGATTCCTCACACCTGAGTTCCATGATTATTGCCTGCTGACTGTTTGATTCGTGCCTACTCAGCTCTTTGTTTATTGCCTCCAGAGGCACATGATCAGTATATGATAGCAAACATGATCAGCGCATGATCAGTCACATGATCAGCGCCATTAAGTCACGTGATCACTACATGATAGTCATGTGATCAGTCCATGCTCAGTCACGTATCAGTGCATGATCAGCCACGTGATCAGTGCATGATCTGTCACAAGATTAGTGTATGATCATCCACGTGATCAGTGCATGGGCAGTCATGTGATCAGTGCATGATATAGACGTGATCAGTGCATGATCAGTCTCGTGATCAGTGCATGATAGCCACGTGATCAGTGCATGATCAGTCACCTGATGGGTGTATGATCATTCACGTGACTTTACATGGTAGCTACATGATCATTGCATGATCAGCCACGTGAGTAGTGCATGATAGCCACGTGATCACTGCATGATCAGTCACGTGATCAGTGCATGATCAGTCATGTGACCAGTACATGGTAGGTGCGTGATCATGGCATGATCAGCCACGTGAGCAGTGCATGATAGCCACGTGATCAGTGCATGATCAGACACGTGATCAGTGCATGATCAGTCACGTGATCAGTGCATGATCAGCCACGTGATCAGTGCATGATCAGCCAAGTGATCAGTGCATGATAGCCACGCGATCAGTGCATGATCAGTCACGTGATCAGTGCATGATCAGTTATGTGATCAGTGTATGATCAGCCACGTGATCAGTGCATGATCAGCCACATGATCAGTGCATGATCAATTACGTGATCAGTGCATGATCAGTCACGTGACCAGTACATGGTAGCTACGTGATCATTGCATGATCAGCCACGTGATCAGTGCATGATAGCCACGTGATCAGTGCATGATAGCCACGTGATCAGTGCATGATCAGTCATGTGATAGTGTGTGATCAGCCACATGATCAGTGCATGATATCCACGTGATCAGTGCATGACAGCCACGTGATCAGTGCATGAGAGCCACGTGATCAGTGCATGATCAGTCACGTGATCATGTGTGATCAGCCACGTGATCAGTGCATGATGAGCCACGTGATCAGTGCAGGATCAATTACGTGATCAGTGCATGATCAGTCACGTGACCAGTACATGGTTGCTACGTGATCGTTGCATGATCAGCCACGTGAGCAGTGCATGATAGCCACGTGATCAGTGCATGATCAGTCACGTGATCAGTGCATGATCAGTCACGTGAACAGTGCATGATCATTTACGTGATCTTTGCATGATCAGTCACGTGACCAGTATATGGTTGCTACGTGATCATTCCATGACGAGCCACGTGAGCAGTGCATGATAGCCACGTGATGTGTGCATGAGTTACGTGAGCAGAGTATGATCAGCCACGTGATCAGTGCATGAGTGCCACGTGATCAGTGCATGATATGTCACGTGACAGGTGTGTGATCAGCCACGTGAACAGTGCATGTTCAGCCACGTGATCAGTGCATGATAGCCACGTGATCAGTGCATGATCAGTTACGTGAGCAGTGTATGATCAGCCACGTGATCAGTGCATGGTCAGACACGTGAACAGTGTATGATCAGCCACGTGATCAGTGCATGATATCCAAGTGATCAGTGCATGATCATCACGTGATCAGTGTATGATCAGCCACGTGAACAGTGCATGCTCAGTCACGTGATCTGGGCCTGCTGAGCTGCGTGATTACTGTCTGCTCATCTGCTTGACAATTGCCAGCTGAGCTGCACGATTCCTGCCTGTCATCTGCTTGACAATTGCCAGCTGTGCTGCGTAATTCCTGCCTGCTCAGCTGCTTGATTATTGCCAGCTGAGCAGCATGATTCCTCACACCTGAGTTCCATGATTATTGCCTGCTGACTGTTTGATTCGTGCCTACTCAGCTCTTTGTTTATTGCCTCCAGAGGCACATGATCAGTGTATGATAGCAAACATGATCAGCGCATGATCAGTCACATGATCAGCGCCATTAAGTCACGTGATCACTACATGATAGTCATGTGATCAGTCCATGCTCAGTCACGGTATCAGTGCATGATCAGCCACGTGATCAGTGCATGATCTGTCACAAGATTAGTGTATGATCATCCACGTGATCAGTGCATGGGCAGTCATGTGATCAGTGCATGATATAGACGTGATCAGTGCATGATCAGTCTTGTGATCAGTGCATGATAGCCACGTGATCAGTGCATGATCAGTCACCTGATGGGTGTATGATCATTCACGTGACTTGTACATGGTAGCTACATGATCATTGCATGATCAGCCACGTGAGTAGTTCATGATAGCCACGTGATCACTGCATGATCAGTCACGTGATCAGTGCATGATCAGTCATGTGACAAGTACATGGTAGCTGCGTGATCATGGCATGATCAGCCACGTGAGCAGTGCATGATAGCCACGTGATCAGTGCATGATCAGACACGTGATCAGTGCATGATCAGTCACGTGATCAGTGCATGACCAGGCACGTGATCAGTGTATGATCCAGCCAAGTGATCAGTGCATGATAGCCACGTGATCAGTGCATGATCAGTCACGTGATCAGTGCATGATCAGTTATGTGATCAGTGTATGATCAGCCGTGATCAGTGCATGATCAGCCATGATCAGTGCATGATCAATTACGTGATCAGTGCATGATCAGTCACGTGATCAGTACATGGTAGCTACGTGATCATTGCCTGATCAGCCACGTGATCAGTGCATGATAGCCACGTGATCAGTGCATGATAGCCACGTGATCAGTGCATGATCAGTCATGTGATACGTGTGTGATCAGCCACATGATCAGTGCATGATATCCACGTGATCAGTGCATGACAGCCACGTGATCAGTGCATGAGAGCCACGTGATCAGTGCATGATCAGTCACGTGATACATGTGTGATCAGCCACGTGATCAGTGCATGATGAGCCACGTGATCAGTGCAGGATCAATTACGTGATCAGTGCATGATCAGTCACGTGACCAGTACATGGTTGCTACGTGATCGTTGCATGATCAGCCACGTGAGCAGAGCATGATAGCCACGTGATCAGTGCATGATCAGTCACGTGATCAGTACATGATCAGTCACGTAAACAGTGCATGATCATTTACGTGATCTTTGCATGATCAGTCACGTGACCAGTATATGGTTGCTACGTGATCATTCCATGACGAGCCACGTGAGCAGTGCATGATAGCCACGTGATGTGTGCATGAGTTACGTGAGCAGAGTATGATCAGCCACGTGATCAGTGCATGAGTGCCACGTGATCAGTGCATGATATGTCACGTGACAGGTGTGTGATCAGCCACGTGAACAGTGCATGTTCAGCCACGTGATCAGTGCATGATAGCCACGTGATCAGTGCATGATCAGTTACGTGAGCAGTGTATGATCAGCCACGTGATCAGTGCATGGTCAGACACGTGAACAGTGTATGATCAGCCACGTGATCAGTGCATGATATCCAAGTGATCAGTGCATGATCATCACGTGATCAGTGTATGATCAGCCACGTGAACAGTGCATGCTCAGTCACGTGATCTGGGCCTGCTGAGCTGCGTGATTACTGTCTGCTCATCTGCTTGACAATTGCCAGCTGAGCTGCACGATTCCTGCCTGTCATCTGCTTGACAATTGCCAGCTGTGCTGCGTAATTCCTGCCTGCTCAGCTGCTTGATTATTGCCAGCTGAGCAGCATGATTCCTCACACCTGAGTTCCATGATTATTGCCTGCTGACTGTTTGATTCGTGCCTACTCAGCTCTTTGTTTATTGCCTCCAGAGGCACATGATCAGTGTATGATAGCAAACATGATCAGCGCATGATCAGTCACATGATCAGCGCCATTAAGTCACGTGATCACTACATGATAGTCATGTGATCAGTCCATGCTCAGTCACGGTATCAGTGCATGATCAGCCACGTGATCAGTGCATGATCTGTCACAAGATTAGTGTATGATCATCCACGTGATCAGTGCATGGGCAGTCATGTGATCAGTGCATGATATAGACGTGAACAGTGCATGACCAGTCTCGTGATCAGTGCATGATAGCCACGTGATCAGTGCATGATCAGTCACCTGATGGGTGTATGATCATTCACGTGACCTGTACATGGTAGCTACATGATCATTGCATGATCAGCCACGTGAGTAGTGCATGATAGCCACGTGATCACTGCATGATCAGTCACGTGATCAGTGCATGATCAGTCATGTGACCAGTACATGGTAGCTGCGTGATCATGCATGATCAGCCACGTGAGCAGTGCATGATAGCCACGTGATCAGTGCATGATCACGTGATCAGTGTATGATCAGCCACGTGATCAGTGCATGAGTGCCACGTGATCAGTGCATGATAGTCACGTGATCAGTGTGTGATCAGCCACGTGATCAGTGCATGATCAGCCACGTGATCAGTGCATGATAGCCACGTGATCAGTGCATGATCAGTCACGTGATCAGTGCATGATCAGCCACGTGATCAGTGCATGATCAGCCACGTGATCAGTGCATGATCAGTCACGTGATCAGTGCATGATCAGCCACGTGATCAGTGCATGATAGCCACGTGATCAGTGCATGATCAGTCACGTGATCAGTGCATGATCAGTTACGTGATCAGTGCATGATCAGCCACGTGATCAGTGCATGATCAGCCACGTGATCAGTGCATGATCATTCACGTGATCAGTGCATGATCAGTCACGTGACCAGTACATGTAGTCGTGATCAGTGCATGATCAGCCACGTGATCAGTGCATGATAGCCACGTGATCAGTGCATGATAGCCACGTGATCAGTGCATGATCAGTCATGTGATACGTATGTGATCAGCCACGTGATCAGTGCATGATATCCACGTGATCAGTGCATGACAGCCACGTGATCAGTGCATGAGCCACGTGATCAGTGCATGATCAGTCACGTGATCATGTGTGATCAGCCACGTGATCAGTGCATGATGAGCCACGTGATCAGTGCAGGATCAATTCGTGATCAGTGCATGATCAGTCACGTGACCAGTACATGGTTGCTACGTGATCGTTGCATGATCAGCCACGTGAGCAGTGCATGATAGCCACGTGATCAGTGCATGATCAGTCACGTGATCAGTACATGATCAGTCACGTGAACAGTGCATGATCATTTACGTGATCTGTGCATGATCAGTCACGTTACCAGTATATGGTTGCTCGTGATCATTCCATGACGCCACGTGAGCAGTGCATGATAGCCACGTGATGTGTGCATGATTACGTGAGCAGAGTATGATCAGCCACGTGATCAGTGCATGAGTGCCACGTGATCAGTGCATGATATGTCACGTGACAGGTGTGTGATCAGCCACGTGAACAGTGCATGTTCAGCCACGTGATCAGTGCATGATAGCCACGTGATCAGTGCATGATCAGTTACGTGAGCAGTGTATGATCAGCCACGTGATCAGTGCATGGTCAGACACGTGAACAGTGTATGATCAGCCACGTGATCAGTGCATGATATCCAAGTGATCAGTGCATGATCATCACGTGATCAGTGTATGATCAGCCACGTGAACAGTGCATGCTCAGTCACGTGATCTGGGCCTGCTGAGCTGCGTGATTACTGTCTGCTCATCTGCTTGACAATTGCCAGCTGAGCTGCACGATTCCTGCCTGTCATCTGCTTGACAATTGCCAGCTGTGCTGCGTAATTCCTGCCTGCTCAGCTGCTTGATTATTGCCAGCTGAGCAGCATGATTCCTCACACCTGAGTTCCATGATTATTGCCTGCTGACTGTTTGATTCGTGCCTACTCAGCTCTTTGTTTATTGCCTCCAGAGGCACATGATCAGTGTATGATAGCAAACATGATCAGCGCATGATCAGTCACATGATCAGCGCCATTAAGTCACGTGATCACTACATGATAGTCATGTGATCAGTCCATGCTCAGTCACGGTATCAGTGCATGATCAGCCACGTGATCAGTGCATGATCTGTCACAAGATTAGTGTATGATCATCCACGTGATCAGTGCACGCAGTCATGTGATCAGTGCATGATATAGGCGTGAACAGTGCATGATCAGTCTCGTGATCAGTGCATGATAGCCACGTGATCAGTGCATGATCAGTCACCTGATGGGTGTATGATCATTCACGTGACTTGTACATGGTAGCTACATGATCATTGCATGATCAGCCACGTGAGTAGTTCATGATAGCCACGTGATCACTGCATGATCAGTCACGTGATCAGTGCATGATCAGTCATGTGACCAGTACATGGTAGCTCGTGATCATGGCATGATCAGCCACGTGAGCAGTGCATGATAGCCACGTGATCAGTGCATGATCAGAACGTGATCAGTGCATGATCAGTCACGTGATCAGTGCATGATCAGGCACGTGATCAGTGCATGATCAGCCAGTGATCAGTGCATGATAGCCACGTGATCAGTGCATGATCAGTCACGTGATCAGTGCATGATCAGTCATGTGATCAGTGTATGATCAGCCACGTGATCAGTGCATGATCAGCCACATGATCAGTGCATGATCAATACGTGATCAGTGCATGATCAGTCACGTGACCAGTACAAGGTAGCTACGTGATCATTGCATGATCAGCCACGTGATCAGTGCATGATAGCCACGTGATCAGTGCATGATACGTGATCAGTGCATGATCAGTCATGTGATCGTGTGTGATCAGCCACGTGATCAGTGCATGATATCCACGTGATCAGTGCATGACAGCCACGTGATCAGTGCATGAGCCACGTGATCAGTGCATGATCAGTCACGTGATACATGTGTGATCAGCCACGTGATCAGTGCATGATGAGCCACGTGATCAGTGCAGGATCAATTACGTGATCAGTGCATGATCAGTCACGTGACCAGTACATGGTTGCTACGTGATCGTGCATGATCAGCCACGTGAGCAGAGCATGATAGCCACGTGATCAGTGCATGATCAGTCACGTGATCAGTACATGATCAGTCACGTGAACAGTGCATGATCATTTACGTGATCTTTGCATGATCAGTCACGTGACCAGTATATGGTTGCTACGTGATCATTCCATGACGAGCCACGTGAGCAGTGCATGATAGCCACGTGATGTGTGCATGATTACGTGAGCAGAGTATGATCAGCCACGTGATCAGTGCATGAGTGCCACGTGATCAGTGCATGATATGTCACGTGACAGGTGTGTGATCAGCCACGTGAACAGTGCATGTTCAGCCACGTGATCAGTGCATGATAGCCACGTGATCAGTGCATGATCAGTTACGTGAGCAGTGTATGATCAGCCACGTGATCAGTGCATGATCAGACACGTGAACAGTGTATGATCAGCCACGTGATCAGTGCATGATATCCAAGTGATCAGTGCATGATCATCACGTGATCAGTGTATGATCAGCCACGTGAACAGTGCATGCTCAGTCACGTGATCTGGGCCTGCTGAGCTGCGTGATTACTGTCTGCTCATCTGCTTGACAATTGCCAGCTGAGCTGCACGATTCCTGCCTGTCATCTGCTTGACAATTGCCAGCTGTGCTGTAATTCCTGCCTGCTCAGCTGCTTGATTATTGCCAGCTGAGCAGCATGATTCCTCACACCTGAGTTCCATGATTATTGCCTGCTGACTGTTTGATTCGTGCCTACTCAGCTCTTTGTTTATTGCCTCCAGAGGCACATGATCAGTGTATGATAGCAAACATGATCAGCGCATGATCAGTCACATGATCAGCGCCATTAAGTCACGTGATCACTACATGATAGTCATGTGATCAGTCCATGCTCAGTCACGGTATCAGTGCATGATCAGCCACGTGATCAGTGCATGATCTGTCACAAGATTAGTGTATGATCATCCACGTGATCAGTGCATGGGCAGTCATGTGATCAGTGCATGATATAGACGTGATCAGTGCATGATCAGTCACGTGATCAGTGCATGATAGCCACGTGATCAGTGCATGATCAGTCACCTGATGGGTGTATGATCATTCACGTGACCTGTACATGGTAGCCACATGATCATTGCATGATCAGCCACGTGAGTAGTGCATGATAGCCACGTGATCAGTGCATGATCAGTCACGTGATCAGTGCATGATCAGTCATGTGACCAGTACATGGTAGCTGCGTGATCATGGCATGATCAGCCACGTGAGCAGTGCATGATACGTGATCAGTGCATGATCAGACACGTGATCAGTGCATGATCAGTCACGTGATCAGTGCATGATCAGCCACGTGATCAGTGCATGATCAGGCACGTGATCAGTGTATGTCAGCCACGTGATCAGTGCATGATAGCCACGTGATCAGTGCATGATCAGTCACGTGATCAGTGCATGATCAGTCACGTGATCAGTGCATGATCAGCCACGTGATCAGTGCATGATCAGCCACGTGATCAGTGCATGATAGCCACGTGATCAGTGCATGATCAGTCATGTGATACGTGCATGATCAGCCACGTGATCAGTGCATGATCAGTCACGTGATCAGTGCATGATCAGCCACGTGATCAGTGCATGCAGTCATGTGATCAGTGCATGATATAGATGATCAGTGCATGATCAGTCACGTGATCAGTGCATGATAGCCACGTGATCAGTGCATGATCAGTCACGTGATGGGTGCATGATCATTCACGTGATCAGTGCATGATAGCTACATGATCAGTGCATGATCAGCCACGTGATCAGTGCATGATAGCCACGTGATCAGTGCATGATCAGTTACGTGATCAGTGCATGATCAGTCATGTGACCAGTGCATGGTAGCTGCGTGATCATGCATGATCAGCCACGTGATCAGTGCATGATAGCCACGTGATCAGTGCATGATCAGTCACGTGATCAGTGCATGATCAGTCACGTGATCAGTGCATGATCAGCCACGTGATCAGTGCATGATCAGCCACGTGATCAGTGCATGATCAGCCACGTGATCAGTGCATGATAGCCACGTGATCAGTGCATGATCAGTCACGTGATCAGTGCATGATCAGTCACGTGATCAGTGCATGGTAGCTACGTGATCAGTGCATGATCAGCCACGTGATCAGTGCATGATAGCCACGTGATCAGTGCATGATAGCCACGTGATCAGTGCATGATCAGTCACGTGATACGTGTGTGATCAGCCACGTGATCAGTGCATGATATCCACGTGATCAGTGCATGACAGCCACGCGATCAGTGCATGAGAGCCACGGATCAGTGCATGATCAGTCACGTGATACATGTGTGATCAGCCACGTGATCAGTGCATGATGAGCCACGTGATCAGTGCATGATCAATTACGTGATCAGTGCATGATCAGTCACGTGACCAGTACATGATTGCTACGTGATCGTTGCATGATCAGCCACGTGAGCAGAGCATGATAGCCACGTGATCAGTGCATGATCAGTCACGTGATCAGTACATGATCAGTCACGTGAACAGTGCATGATCATTTACGTGATCAGTGCATGATCAGTCACGTGACCAGTATATGGTTGCTACGTGATCATTCCATGACGAGCCACGTGAGCAGTGCATGATAGCCACGTGATGTGTGCATGAGTTACGTGAGCAGAGTATGATCAGCCACGTGATCAGTGCATGAGTGCCACGTGATCAGTGCATGATATGTCACGTGACAGGTGTGTGATCAGCCACGTGAACAGTGCATGTTCAGCCACGTGATCAGTGCATGATAGTCACGTGATCAGTGCATGATCAGTTACGTGAGCAGTGTATGATCAGCCACGTGATCAGTGCATGGTCAGACACGTGAACAGTGTATGATCAGCCACGTGATCAGTGCATGATATCCAAGTGATCAGTGCATGATCATCACGTGATCAGTGTATGATCAGCCACGTGAACAGTGCATGCTCAGTCACGTGATCTGGGCCTGCTGAGCTGCGTGATTACTGTCTGCTCATCTGCTTGACAATTGCCAGCTGAGCTGCACGATTCCTGCCTGTCATCTGCTTGACAATTGCCAGCTGTGCTGCGTAATTCCTGCCTGCTCAGCTGCTTGATTATTGCCAGCTGAGCAGCATGATTCCTCACACCTGAGTTCCATGATTATTGCCTGCTGACTGTTTGATTCGTACCTACTCAGCTCTTTGTTTATTGCCTCCAGAGGCACATGATCAGTGTATGATAGCAAACATGATCAGCGCATGATCAGTCACATGATCAGCGCCATTAAGTCACGTGATCACTACATGATAGTCATGTGATCAGTCCATGCTCAGTCACGGTATCAGTGCATGATCAGCCACGTGATCAGTGCATGATCTGTCACATGATTAGTGTATGATCATCCACGTGATCAGTGCATGGGCAGTCATGTGATCAGTGCATGATATAGACGTGATCAGTGCATGATCAGTCTCGTGATCAGTGCATGATAGCCACGTGATCAGTGCATGATCAGTCACCTGATGGGTGTATGATCATTCACGTGACCTGTACATGGTAGCTACATGATCATTGCATGATCAGCCACGTGAGTAGTGCATGATAGCCACGTGATCACTGCATGATCAGTCACGTGATCAGTGCATGATCAGTCATGTGACCAGTACATGGTAGCCGCGTGATCATGGCATGATCAGCCACGTGAGCAGTGCATGATAGCCACGTGATCAGTGCATGATCAGTCACGTGATCAGTGCATGATCAGTCACGTGATCAGTGCATGATCAGCCACGTGATCAGTGCATGATCAGCCACGTGATCAGTGCATGATCAGCCACGTGATCAGTGCATGATCAGTCACGTGATCAGTGCATGATCAGCCACGTGATCAGTGCATGATCAGCCACGTGATCAGTGCATGATCAGTCACGTGATCAGTGCATGATCAGTCACGTGATCAGTACATGGTAGCTACGTGATCAGTGCATGATCAGCCACGTGATCAGTGCATGATAGCCACGTGATCAGTGCATGATCAGCCACGTGATCAGTGCATGATCAGTCACGTGATCAGTGCATGATCAGTCACGTGACCAGTACATGGTACGTGATCATTGCATGATCAGCCACGTGATCAGTGCATGATAGCCACGTGATCAGTGCATGATAGCCACGTGATCAGTGCATGATCAGTCACGTGATCAGTGTGTGATCAGCCACGTGATCAGTGCATGATAGCCACGTGATCAGTGCATGATCAGCCACGTGATCAGTGCATGATCAGCCACGTGATCAGTGCATGATCAGTCACGTGATCAGTGCATGATCAGCCACGTGATCAGTGCATGATCAGCCACGTGATCAGTGCATGATCAGTCACGTGATCAGTGCATGATCAGTCACGTGACCAGTGCATGATTGCTACGTGATCAGTGCATGATCAGCCACGTGATCAGTGCATGATAGCCACGTGATCAGTGCATGATCAGTCACGTGATCAGTGCATGATCAGTCACGTGATCAGTGCATGATCAGCCACGTGATCAGTGCATGATCAGTCACGTGACCAGTGCATGGTTGCTACGTGATCAGTGCATGATCAGCCACGTGATCAGTGCATGATAGCCACGTGATCAGTGCATGAGTTACGTGATCAGTGCATGATCAGCCACGTGATCAGTGCATGATCCACGTGATCAGTGCATGATAGTCACGTGATCAGTGCATGATCAGCCACGTGATCAGTGCATGATCAGCCACGTGATCAGTGCATGATAGCCACGTGATCAGTGCATGATCAGTCACGTGATCAGTGTATGATCAGCCACGTGATCAGTGCATGATATCCACGTGATCAGTGCATGACAGCCACGTGATCAGTGCATGATAGCCACGTGATCAGTGCATGATCAGTCACGTGATCATGTGTGATCAGCCACGTGATCAGTGCATGATGAGCCACGTGATCAGTGCAGGATCAATTACGTGATCAGTGCATGATCAGTCACGTGACCAGTACATGGTTGCTACGTGATCGTTGCATGATCAGCCACGTGAGCAGTGCATGATAGCCACGTGATCAGTGCATGATCAGTCACGTGATCAGTACATGATCAGTCACGTGAACAGTGCATGATCATTTACGTGATCAGTGCATGATCAGTCACGTGACCAGTATATGGTAGCTACGTGATCATTCCATGACAGCCACGTGAGCAGTGCATGATAGCCACGTGATGTGTGCATGAGTTACGTGAGCAGAGTATGATCAGCCACGTGATCAGTGCATGAGTGCCACGTGATCAGTGCATGATATGTCACGTGACAGGTGTGTGATCAGCCACGTGAACAGTGCATGTTCAGCCACGTGATCAGTGCATGATAGCCACGTGATCAGTGCATGATCAGTTACGTGAGCAGTGTATGATCAGCCACGTGATCAGTGCATGGTCAGACACGTGAACAGTGTATGATCAGCCACGTGATCAGTGCATGATATCCAAGTGATCAGTGCATGATCATCACGTGATCAGTGTATGATCAGCCACGTGAACAGTGCATGCTCAGTCACGTGATCTGGGCCTGCTGAGCTGCGTGATTACTGTCTGCTCATCTGCTTGACAATTGCCAGCTGAGCTGCACGATTCCTGCCTGTCATCTGCTTGACAATTGCCAGCTGTGCTGCGTAATTCCTGCCTGCTCAGCTGCTTGATTATTGCCAGCTGAGCAGCATGATTCCTCACACCTGAGTTCCATGATTATTGCCTGCTGACTGTTTGATTCGTGCCTACTCAGCTCTTTGTTTATTGCCTCCAGAGGCACATGATCAGTGTATGATAGCAAACATGATCAGTGCATGATCAGTCACATGATCAGCGCCATTAAGTCACGTGATCACTACATGATAGTCATGTGATCAGTCCATGCTCAGTCACGGTATCAGTGCATGATCAGCCACGTGATCAGTGCATGATCTGTCACATGATTAGTGTATGATCATCCACGTGATCAGTGCATGGGCAGTCATGTGATCAGTGCATGATATAGACGTGATCAGTGCATGATCAGTCTCGTGATCAGTGCATGATAGCCACGTGATCAGTGCATGATCAGTCACCTGATGGGTGTATGATCATTCACGTGACCTGTACATGGTAGCTACATGATCATTGCATGATCAGCCACGTGAGTAGTGCATGATAGCCACGTGATCAGTGCATGATCAGTCACGTGATCAGTGCATGATCAGTCATGTGACCAGTACATGGTAGCTGCGTGATCATGGCATGATCAGCCACGTGAGCAGTGCATGATAGCCACGTGATCAGTGCATGATCAGTCACGTGATCAGTGCATGATCAGTCACGTGATCAGTGCATGATCAGCCACGTGATCAGTGCATGATCAGGCACGTGATCAGTGCATGATCAGCCAAGTGATCAGTGCATGATAGCCACGTGATCAGTGCATGATCAGTCACGTGATCAGTGCATGATCAGTTACGTGATCAGTGCATGATCAGCCACGTGATCAGTGCATGATCAGCCACGTGATCAGTGCATGATCAATTACGTGATCAGTGCATGATCAGTCACGTGACAGTGCATGGTAGCTACGTGATCATTGCATGATCAGCCACGTGATCAGTGCATGATAGCCACGTGATCAGTGCATGATAGCCACGTGATCAGTGCATGATCAGTCATGTGATACGTGTGTGATCAGCCACGTGATCAGTGCATGATATCCACGTGATCAGTGCATGACAGCCACGTGATCAGTGCATGAGAGCCACGTGATCAGTGCATGATCAGTCACGTGATACATGTGTGATCAGCCACGTGATCAGTGCATGATGAGCCACGTGATCAGTGCAGGATCAATTACGTGATCAGTGCATGATCAGTCACGTGACCAGTACATGGTTGCTACGTGATCGTTGCATGATCAGCCACGTGAGCAGAGCATGATAGCCACGTGATCAGTGCATGATCAGTCACGTGATCAGTACATGATCAGTCACGTGAACAGTGCATGATCATTTACGTGATCTGTGCATGATCAGTCACGTGACCAGTATATGGTAGCTACGTGATCATTCCATGACGAGCCACGTGAGCAGTGCATGATAGCCACGTGATGTGTGCATGAGTTACGTGAGCAGAGTATGATCAGCCACGTGATCAGTGCATGAGTGCCACGTGATCAGTGCATGATATGTCACGTGACAGGTGTGTGATCAGCCACGTGAACAGTGCATGTTCAGCCACGTGATCAGTGCATGATAGCCACGTGATCAGTGCATGATCAGTTACGTGAGCAGTGTATGATCAGCCACGTGATCAGTGCATGGTCAGACACGTGAACAGTGTATGATCAGCCACGTGATCAGTGCATGATATCCAAGTGATCAGTGCATGATCATCACGTGATCAGTGTATGATCAGCCACGTGAACAGTGCATGCTCAGTCACGTGATCTGGGCCTGCTGAGCTGCGTGATTACTGTCTGCTCATCTGCTTGACAATTGCCAGCTGAGCTGCACGATTCCTGCCTGTCATCTGCTTGACAATTGCCAGCTGTGCTGCGTAATTCCTGCCTGCTCAGCTGCTTGATTATTGCCAGCTGAGCAGCATGATTCCTCACAGCTGAGTTCCATGATTATTGCCTGCTGACTGTTTGATTGCCTACTCAGCTCTTTGTTTATTGCCTCCAGAGGCACATGATCAGTGTATGATAGCAAACATGATCAGCGCATGATCAGTCACATGATCAGCGCCATTAAGTCACGTGATCACTACATGATAGTCATGTGATCAGTCCATGCTCAGTCACGGTATCAGTGCATGATCAGCCACGTGATCAGTGCATGATCTGTCACATGATTAGTGTATGATCATCCACGTGATCAGTGCATGGGCAGTCATGTGATCAGTGCATGATATAGACGTGATCAGTGCATGATCAGTCTCGTGATCAGTGCATGATAGCCACGTGATCAGTGCATGATCAGTCACCTGATGGGTGTATGATCATTCACGTGACCTGTACATGGTAGCTACATGATCATTGCATGATCAGCCACGTGAGTAGTGCATGATAGCCACGTGATCAGTGCATGATCAGTCACGTGATCAGTGCATGATCAGTCATGTGACCAGTACATGGTAGCTGCGTGATCATGGCATGATCAGCCACGTGAGCAGTGCATGATAGCCACGTGATCAGTGCATGATCAGACACGTGATCAGTGCATGATCAGTCACGTGATCAGTGCATGATCAGCCACGTGATCAGTGCATGATCAGCCACGTGATCAGTGCATGTCAGCCACGTGATCAGTGCATGATAGCCACGTGATCAGTGCATGATCAGTCACGTGATCAGTGCATGATCAGCCACGTGATCAGTGCATGATCAGCCACGTGATCAGTGCATGATCAGCCACGTGATCAGTGCATGATAGCCACGTGATCAGTGCATGATCATCACGTGATCAGTGCATGATCAGCCACGTGAACAGTGCATGATCAGTCACGTGATCAGTGCATGCTGAGCTGCGTGATTACTGTCTGCTCATCTGCTTGACAATTGCCAGCTGAGCTGCACGATTCCTGCCTGTCATCTGCTTGACAATTGCCAGCTGTGCTGCGTAATTCCTGCCTGCTCAGCTGCTTGATTATTGCCAGCTGAGCAGCATGATTCCTCACACCTGAGTTCCATGATTATTGCCTGCTGACTGTTTGATTCGTGCCTACTCAGCTCTTTGTTTATTGCCTCCAGAGGCACATGATCAGTGTATGATAGCAAACATGATCAGTGCATGATCAGTCACATGATCAGTGCCATTAAGTCACGTGATCAGTGCATGATAGTCATGTGATCAGTCCATGCTCAGTCACGTATCAGTGCATGATCAGCCACGTGATCAGTGCATGATCTGTCACGTGATCAGTGTATGATCATCCACGTGATCAGTGCATGCAGTCATGTGATCAGTGCATGATATAGACGTGATCAGTGCATGATCAGTCACGTGATCAGTGCATGATCAGCCACGTGATCAGTGCATGATCAGCCACGTGATCAGTGCATGATCAGCCACGTGATCAGTGCATGATCAGTACGTGATCAGTGCATGATCAGTCACGTGATCAGTGCATGATAGCCACGTGATCAGTGCATGATCAGCCACGTGATCAGTGCATGATCAGCCACGTGATCAGTGCATGATCAGCCACGTGATCAGTGCATGATCAGCCACGTGATCAGTGCATGATCATCACGTGATCAGTGCATGATCAGTCACGTGATCAGTGCATGATAGCTCGTGATCAGTGCATGATCAGCCACGTGATCAGTGCATGATAGCCACGTGATCAGTGCATGATCAGTCACGTGATCAGTGCATGATCAGTTACGTGATCAGTGCATGATCAGCCACGTGATCAGTGCATGATCAGCCACGTGATCAGTGCATGATCAATTACGTGATCAGTGCATGATCAGTCACGTGATCAGTGCATGGTAGCTACGTGATCAGTGCATGATCAGCCACGTGATCAGTGCATGATAGCCACGTGATCAGTGCATGATAGCCACGTGATCAGTGCATGATCAGTCATGTGATACGTGTGTGATCAGCCACGTGATCAGTGCATGATATCCACGTGATCAGTGCATGACAGCCACGTGATCAGTGCATGAGAGCCACGTGATCAGTGCATGATCAGTCACGTGATACATGTGTGATCAGCCACGTGATCAGTGCATGATGAGCCACGTGATCAGTGCAGGATCAATTACGTGATCAGTGCATGATCAGTCACGTGACCAGTACATGGTTGCTACGTGATCGTTGCATGATCAGCCACGTGAGCAGAGCATGATAGCCACGTGATCAGTGCATGATCAGTCACGTGATCAGTACATGATCAGTCACGTGAACAGTGCATGATCATTTACGTGATCTTGCATGATCAGTCACGTGACCAGTATATGGTTGCTACGTGATCATTCCATGACGAGCCACGTGAGCAGTGCATGATAGCCACGTGATGTGTGCATGAGTTACGTGAGCAGAGTATGATCAGCCACGTGATCAGTGCATGAGTGCCACGTGATCAGTGCATGATATGTCACGTGACAGGTGTGTGATCAGCCACGTGAACAGTGCATGTTCAGCCACGTGATCAGTGCATGATAGCCACGTGATCAGTGCATGATCAGCCACGTGATCAGTGCATGGTCAGACACGTGAACAGTGTATGATCAGCCACGTGATCAGTGCATGATATCCAAGTGATCAGTGCATGATCATCACGTGATCAGTGTATGATCAGCCACGTGAACAGTGCATGCTCAGTCACGTGATCTGGGCCTGCTGAGCTGCGTGATTACTGTCTGCTCATCTGCTTGACAATTGCCAGCTGAGCTGCACGATTCCTGCCTGTCATCTGCTTGACAATTGCCAGCTGTGCTGCGTAATTCCTGCCTGCTCAGCTGCTTGATTATTGCCAGCTGAGCAGCATGATTCCTCACACCTGAGTTCCATGATTATTGCCTGCTGACTGTTTGATTCGTGCCTACTCAGCTCTTTGTTTATTGCCTCCAGAGGCACATGATCAGTGTATGATAGCAAACATGATCAGCGCATGATCAGTCACATGATCAGCGCCATTAAGTCACGTGATCACTACATGATAGTCATGTGATCAGTCCATGCTCAGTCACGGTATCAGTGCATGATCAGCCACGTGATCAGTGCATGATCTGTCACAAGATTAGTGTATGATCATCCACGTGATCAGTGCATGGGCAGTCATGTGATCAGTGCATGATATAGACGTGATCAGTGCATGATCAGTCTCGTGATCAGTGCATGATAGCCACGTGATCAGTGCATGATCAGTCACCTGATGGGTGTATGATCATTCACGTGACCTGTACATGGTAGCTACATGATCATTGCATGATCAGCCACGTGAGTAGTGCATGATAGCCACGTGATCACTGCATGATCAGTCACGTGATCAGTGCATGATCAGTCATGTGACCAGTACATGGTAGCTGCGTGATCATGGCATGATCAGCCACGTGAGCAGTGCATGATAGCCACGTGATCAGTGCATGATCAGACACGTGATCAGTGCATGATCAGTCACGTGATCAGTGCATGATCAGCCACGTGATCAGTGCATGATCAGGCACGTGATCAGTGCATGTCAGCCACGTGATCAGTGCATGATAGCCACGTGATCAGTGCATGATCAGTCACGTGATCAGTGCATGATCAGTTACGTGATCAGTGCATGATCAGCCACGTGATCAGTGCATGATCAGCCACGTGATCAGTGCATGATCAATTACGTGATCAGTGCATGATCAGTCACGTGACCAGTACATGATAGCTACGTGATCATTGCATGATCAGCCACGTGATCAGTGCATGATAGCCACGTGATCAGTGCATGATAGCCACGTGATCAGTGCATGATCAGTCATGTGATCGTGTGTGATCAGCCACGTGATCAGTGCATGATAGCCACGTGATCAGTGCATGACAGCCACGTGATCAGTGCATGATAGCCACGTGATCAGTGCATGATCAGTCACGTGATACATGTGTGATCAGCCACGTGATCAGTGCATGATAGCCACGTGATCAGTGCATGATCAGTTACGTGATCAGTGCATGATCAGTCACGTGATCAGTGCATGGTCAGCACGTGATCAGTGCATGATCAGCCACGTGATCAGTGCATGATAGCCACGTGATCAGTGCATGATCAGTCACGTGATCAGTGTATGATCAGCCACGTGAACAGTGCATGCTCAGTCACGTGATCTGGGCCTGCTGAGCTGCGTGATTACTGTCTGCTCATCTGCTTGACAATTGCCAGCTGAGCTGCACGATTCCTGCCTGTCATCTGCTTGACAATTGCCAGCTGTGCTGCGTAATTCCTGCCTGCTCAGCTGCTTGATTATTGCCAGCTGAGCAGCATGATTCCTCACAGCTGAGTTCCATGATTATTGCCTGCTGACTGTTTGATTCGTGCCTACTCAGCTCTTTGTTTATTGCCTCCAGAGGCACATGATCAGTGTATGATAGCAAACATGATCAGTGCATGATCAGTCACATGATCAGCGCCATTAAGTCACGTGATCACTACATGATAGTCATGTGATCAGTCCATGCTCAGTCACGGTATCAGTGCATGATCAGCCACGTGATCAGTGCATGATCTGTCACAAGATTAGTGTATGATCATCCACGTGATCAGTGCATGGGCAGTCATGTGATCAGTGCATGATATAGACGTGATCAGTGCATGATCAGTCTCGTGATCAGTGCATGATCAGCCACGTGATCAGTGCATGATCAGCCACGTGATCAGTGCATGATCAGCCACGTGATCAGTGCATGATCAGCCACGTGATCAGTGCATGATCAGTCACGTGATCAGTGCATGATAGCCGTGATCAGTGCATGATCAGCCACGTGATCAGTGCATGATAGCCACGTGATCAGTGCATGATCAGCCACGTGATCAGTGCATGATCAGCCACGTGATCAGTGCATGATCAGTCACGTGATCAGTGCATGATCAGTCACGTGATCAGTGCATGATAGCCACGTGATCAGTGCATGATCAGCCACGTGATCAGTGCATGATAGCCACGTGATCAGTGCATGATCAGTCACGTGATCAGTGCATGATCAGTCACGTGATCAGTGCATGATCAGCCACGTGATCAGTGCATGATCAGCCACGTGATCAGTGCATGATCAATTACGTGATCAGTGCATGATCAGTCACGTGACCAGTACATGATAGCTACGTGATCATTGCATGATCAGCCACGTGATCAGTGCATGATAGCCACGTGATCAGTGCATGATAGCCACGTGATCAGTGCATGATCAGTCATGTGATCGTGTGTGATCAGCCACGTGATCAGTGCATGATAGCCACGTGATCAGTGCATGATAGCCACGTGATCAGTGCATGATCAGTCACGTGATCATGTGTGATCAGCCACGTGATCAGTGCATGATGAGCCACGTGATCAGTGCATGATCAATTACGTGATCAGTGCATGATCAGTCACGTGACCAGTACATGGTTGCTACGTGATCATTGCATGATCAGCCACGTGAGCAGAGCATGATAGCCACGTGATCAGTGCATGATCAGTCACGTGATCAGTACATGATCAGTCACGTGAACAGTGCATGATCATTTACGTGATCTTTGCATGATCAGTCACGTGACCAGTATATGGTAGCTACGTGATCATTCCATGACGAGCCACGTGAGCAGTGCATGATAGCCACGTGATGTGTGCATGAGTTACGTGAGCAGAGTATGATCAGCCACGTGATCAGTGCATGAGTGCCACGTGATCAGTGCATGATATGTCACGTGACAGGTGTGTGATCAGCCACGTGAACAGTGCATGTTCAGCCACGTGATCAGTGCATGATAGCCACGTGATCAGTGCATGATCAGCCACGTGATCAGTGCATGGTCAGACACGTGAACAGTGTATGATCAGCCACGTGATCAGTGCATGATATCCAAGTGATCAGTGCATGATCATCACGTGATCAGTGTATGATCAGCCACGTGAACAGTGCATGCTCAGTCACGTGATCTGGGCCTGCTGAGCTGCGTGATTACTGTCTGCTCATCTGCTTGACAATTGCCAGCTGAGCTGCACGATTCCTGCCTGTCATCTGCTTGACAATTGCCAGCTGTGCTGCGTAATTCCTGCCTGCTCAGCTGCTTGATTATTGCCAGCTGAGCAGCATGATTCCTCACACCTGAGTTCCATGATTATTGCCTGCTGACTGTTTGATTCGTGCCTACTCAGCTCTTTGTTTATTGCCTCCAGAGGCACATGATCAGTGTATGATAGCAAACATGATCAGCGCATGATCAGTCACATGATCAGCGCCATTAAGTCACGTGATCACTACATGATAGTCATGTGATCAGTCCATGCTCAGTCACGGTATCAGTGCATGATCAGCCACGTGATCAGTGCATGATCTGTCACAAGATTAGTGTATGATCATCCACGTGATCAGTGCATGGGCAGTCATGTGATCAGTGCATGATATAGACGTGATCAGTGCATGATCAGTCTCGTGATCAGTGCATGATAGCCACGTGATCAGTGCATGATCAGTCACCTGATGGGTGTATGATCATTCACGTGACCTGTACATGGTAGCTACATGATCATTGCATGATCAGCCACGTGAGTAGTGCATGATAGCCACGTGATCACTGCATGATCAGTCACGTGATCAGTGCATGATCAGTCATGTGACCAGTACATGGTAGCTGCGTGATCATGGCATGATCAGCCACGTGAGCAGTGCATGATAGCCACGTGATCAGTGCATGATCAGACACGTGATCAGTGCATGATCAGTCACGTGATCAGTGCATGATCAGCCACGTGATCAGTGCATGATCAGGCACGTGATCAGTGTATGTCAGCCAAGTGATCAGTGCATGATAGCCACGTGATCAGTGCATGATCAGTCACGTGATCAGTGCATGATCAGTTATGTGATCAGTGTATGATCAGCCACGTGATCAGTGCATGATCAGCCACATGATCAGTGCATGATCAATTACGTGATCAGTGCATGATCAGTCACGTGACCAGTACATGGTAGCTACGTGATCATTGCATGATCAGCCACGTGATCAGTGCATGATAGCCACGTGATCAGTGCATGATAGCCACGTGATCAGTGCATGATCAGTCATGTGATACGTGTGTGATCAGCCACGTGATCAGTGCATGATATCCACGTGATCAGTGCATGACAGCCACGTGATCAGTGCATGAGAGCCACGTGATCAGTGCATGATCAGTCACGTGATACATGTGTGATCAGCCACGTGATCAGTGCATGATGAGCCACGTGATCAGTGCAGGATCAATTACGTGATCAGTGCATGATCAGTCACGTGACCAGTACATGGTTGCTACGTGATCGTTGCATGATCAGCCACGTGAGCAGTGCATGATAGCCACGTGATCAGTGCATGATCAGTCACGTGATCAGTACATGATCAGTCACGTGAACAGTGCATGATCATTTACGTGATCTTTGCATGATCAGTCACGTGACCAGTATATGGTTGCTACGTGATCATTCCATGACGAGCCACGTGAGCAGTGCATGATAGCCACGTGATGTGTGCATGAGTTACGTGAGCAGAGTATGATCAGCCACGTGATCAGTGCATGAGTGCCACGTGATCAGTGCATGATATGTCACGTGACAGGTGTGTGATCAGCCACGTGATCAGTGCATGTTCAGCCACGTGATCAGTGCATGATAGCCACGTGATCAGTGCATGATCAGCCACGTGATCAGTGCATGGTCAGACACGTGAACAGTGTATGATCAGCCACGTGATCAGTGCATGATATCCAAGTGATCAGTGCATGATCATCACGTGATCAGTGTATGATCAGCCACGTGAACAGTGCATGCTCAGTCACGTGATCAGGGCCTGCTGAGCTGCGTGATTACTGTCTGCTCATCTGCTTGACAATTGCCAGCTGAGCTGCACGATTCCTGCCTGTCATCTGCTTGACAATTGCCAGCTGTGCTGCGTAATTCCTGCCTGCTCAGCTGCTTGATTATTGCCAGCTGAGCAGCATGATTCCTCACACCTGAGTTCCATGATTATTGCCTGCTGACTGTTTGATTCGTGCCTACTCAGCTCTTTGTTTATTGCCTCCAGAGGCACATGATCAGTGTATGATAGCAAACATGATCAGCGCATGATCAGTCACATGATCAGCGCCATTAAGTCACGTGATCACTACATGATAGTCATGTGATCAGTCCATGCTCAGTCACGGTATCAGTGCATGATCAGCCACGTGATCAGTGCATGATCTGTCACAAGATTAGTGTATGATCATCCACGTGATCAGTGCATGGGCAGTCATGTGATCAGTGCATGATATAGACGTGATCAGTGCATGATCAGTCTCGTGATCAGTGCATGATAGCCACGTGATCAGTGCATGATCAGTCACCTGATGGGTGTATGATCATTCACGTGACCTGTACATGGTAGCTACATGATCATTGCATGATCAGCCACGTGAGTAGTTCATGATAGCCACGTGATCACTGCATGATCAGTCACGTGATCAGTGCATGATCAGTCATGTGACCAGTACATGGTAGCTGCGTGATCATGGCATGATCAGCCACGTGAGCAGTGCATGATAGCCACGTGATCAGTGCATGATCAGACACGTGATCAGTGCATGATCAGTCACGTGATCAGTGCATGATCAGCCACGTGATCAGTGCATGATCAGGCACGTGATCAGTGTATGTCAGCCACGTGATCAGTGCATGATAGCCACGTGATCAGTGCATGATCAGTCACGTGATCAGTGCATGATCAGTTATGTGATCAGTGTATGATCAGCCACGTGATCAGTGCATGATCAGCCACGTGATCAGTGCATGATCAATTACGTGATCAGTGCATGATCAGTCACGTGACCAGTACATGGTAGCTACGTGATCATTGCCTGATCAGCCACGTGATCAGTGCATGATAGCCACGTGATCAGTGCATGATAGCCACGTGATCAGTGCATGATCAGTCATGTGATACGTGTGTGATCAGCCACGTGATCAGTGCATGATATCCACGTGATCAGTGCATGACAGCCACGTGATCAGTGCATGATAGCCACGTGATCAGTGCATGATCAGTCACGTGATACATGTGTGATCAGCCACGTGATCAGTGCATGATGAGCCACGTGATCAGTGCATGATCAATTACGTGATCAGTGCATGATCAGTCACGTGACCAGTACATGGTTGCTACGTGATCGTTGCATGATCAGCCACGTGAGCAGTGCATGATAGCCACGTGATCAGTGCATGATCAGTCACGTGATCAGTACATGATCAGTCACGTGAACAGTGCATGATCATTTACGTGATCTTTGCATGATCAGTCACGTGACCAGTATATGGTTGCTACGTGATCATTCCATGACGAGCCACGTGAGCAGTGCATGATAGCCACGTGATGTGTGCATGAGTTACGTGAGCAGAGTATGATCAGCCACGTGATCAGTGCATGAGTGCCACGTGATCAGTGCATGATATGTCACGTGACAGGTGTGTGATCAGCCACGTGAACAGTGCATGTTCAGCCACGTGATCAGTGCATGATAGCCACGTGATCAGTGCATGATCAGTTACGTGAGCAGTGTATGATCAGCCACGTGATCAGTGCATGATCAGTCACGTGATCAGTGCATGATGACGTGATCAGTGCATGATCAGCCACGTGATCAGTGCATGATATCCAAGTGATCAGTGCATGATCATCACGTGATCAGTGTATGATCAGCCACGTGAACAGTGCATGCTCAGTCACGTGATCTGGGCCTGCTGAGCTGCGTGATTACTGTCTGCTCATCTGCTTGACAATTGCCAGCTGAGCTGCACGATTCCTGCCTGTCATCTGCTTGACAATTGCCAGCTGTGCTGCGTAATTCCTGCCTGCTCAGCTGCTTGATTATTGCCAGCTGAGCAGCATGATTCCTCACACCTGAGTTCCATGATTATTGCCTGCTGACTGTTTGATTCGTGCCTACTCAGCTCTTTGTTTATTGCCTCCAGAGGCACATGATCAGTGTATGATAGCAAACATGATCAGCGCATGATCAGTCACATGATCAGTGCCATTAAGTCACGTGATCACTACATGATAGTCATGTGATCAGTCCATGCTCAGTCACGGTATCAGTGCATGATCAGCCACGTGATCAGTGCATGATCTGTCACAAGATTAGTGTATGATCATCCACGTGATCAGTGCATGGGCAGTCATGTGATCAGTGCATGATATAGACGTGATCAGTGCATGATCAGTCTCGTGATCAGTGCATGATAGCCACGTGATCAGTGCATGATCAGTCACCTGATGGGTGTATGATCATTCACGTGACCTGTACATGGTAGCTACATGATCATTGCATGATCAGCCACGTGAGTAGTTCATGATAGCCACGTGATCAGTGCATGATCAGTCACGTGATCAGTGCATGATCAGTCATGTGACCAGTACATGGTAGCTGCGTGATCATGGCATGATCAGCCACGTGAGCAGTGCATGATAGCCACGTGATCAGTGCATGATCAGACACGTGATCAGTGCATGATCAGTCACGTGATCAGTGCATGATCAGCCACGTGATCAGTGCATGATCAGGCACGTGATCAGTGTATGATCAGCCACGTGATCAGTGCATGATAGCCACGTGATCAGTGCATGATCAGTCACGTGATCAGTGCATGATCAGTTACGTGATCAGTGTATGATCAGCCACGTGATCAGTGCATGATCAGCCACGTGATCAGTGCATGATCAATTACGTGATCAGTGCATGATCAGTCACGTGACCAGTACATGGTAGCTACGTGATCATTGCATGATCAGCCACGTGATCAGTGCATGATAGCCACGTGATCAGTGCATGATAGCCACGTGATCAGTGCATGATCAGTCATGTGATACGTGTGTGATCAGCCACGTGATCAGTGCATGATATCCACGTGATCAGTGCATGACAGCCACGTGATCAGTGCATGAGAGCCACGTGATCAGTGCATGATCAGTCACGTGATACATGTGTGATCAGCCACGTGATCAGTGCATGATGAGCCACGTGATCAGTGCAGGATCAATTACGTGATCAGTGCATGATCAGTCACGTGACCAGTACATGGTTGCTACGTGATCGTTGCATGATCAGCCACGTGAGCAGAGCATGATAGCCACGTGATCAGTGCATGATCAGTCACGTGATCAGTACATGATCAGTCACGTGAACAGTGCATGATCATTTACGTGATCTTTGCATGATCAGTCACGTGACCAGTATATGGTTGCTACGTGATCATTCCATGACGAGCCACGTGAGCAGTGCATGATAGCCACGTGATGTGTGCATGAGTTACGTGAGCAGAGTATGATCAGCCACGTGATCAGTGCATGAGTGCCACGTGATCAGTGCATGATATGTCACGTGACAGGTGTGTGATCAGCCACGTGAACAGTGCATGTTCAGCCACGTGATCAGTGCATGATAGCCACGTGATCAGTGCATGATCAGTTACGTGAGCAGTGTATGATCAGCCACGTGATCAGTGCATGGTCAGACACGTGAACAGTGTATGATCAGCCACGTGATCAGTGCATGATATCCAAGTGATCAGTGCATGATCATCACGTGATCAGTGTATGATCAGCCACGTGAACAGTGCATGCTCAGTCACGTGATCTGGGCCTGCTGAGCTGCGTGATTACTGTCTGCTCATCTGCTTGACAATTGCCAGCTGAGCTGCACGATTCCTGCCTGTCATCTGCTTGACAATTGCCAGCTGTGCTGCGTAATTCCTGCCTGCTCAGCTGCTTGATTATTGCCAGCTGAGCAGCATGATTCCTCACACCTGAGTTCCATGATTATTGCCTGCTGACTGTTTGATTCGTGCCTACTCAGCTCTTTGTTTATTGCCTCCAGAGGCACATGATCAGTGTATGATAGCAAACATGATCAGCGCATGATCAGTCACATGATCAGCGCCATTAAGTCACGTGATCACTACATGATAGTCATGTGATCAGTCCATGCTCAGTCACGGTATCAGTGCATGATCAGCCACGTGATCAGTGCATGATAGTCATGTGATCAGTGCATGATATAGATGTGATCAGTGCATGATCAGTCTCGTGATCAGTGCATGATAGCCACGTGATCAGTGCATGATCAGTCACCTGATGGGTGTATGATCATTCACGTGACCTGTACATGGTAGCTACATGATCATTGCATGATCAGCCACGTGAGTAGTGCATGATAGCCACGTGATCAGTGCATGATCAGTCACGTGATCAGTGCATGATCAGTCATGTGACCAGTACATGGTAGCTGCGTGATCATGGCATGATCAGCCACGTGAGCAGTGCATGATAGCCACGTGATCAGTGCATGATCAGACACGTGATCAGTGCATGATCAGTCACGTGATCAGTGCATGATCAGCCACGTGATCAGTGCATGATCAGGCACGTGATCAGTGTATGTCAGCCACGTGATCAGTGCATGATAGCCACGTGATCAGTGCATGATCAGTCACGTGATCAGTGCATGATCAGTTATGTGATCAGTGCATGATCAGCCACGTGATCAGTGCATGATCAGCCACGTGATCAGTGCATGATCAATTACGTGATCAGTGCATGATCAGTCACGTGACCAGTACATGGTAGCTACGTGATCATTGCATGATCAGCCACGTGATCAGTGCATGATAGCCACGTGATCAGTGCATGATAGCCACGTGATCAGTGCATGATCAGTCATGTGATACGTGTGTGATCAGCCACGTGATCAGTGCATGATATCCACGTGATCAGTGCATGACAGCCACGTGATCAGTGCATGAGAGCCACGTGATCAGTGCATGATCAGTCACGTGATACATGTGTGATCAGCCACGTGATCAGTGCATGATGAGCCACGTGATCAGTGCAGGATCAATTACGTGATCAGTGCATGATCAGTCACGTGACCAGTACATGGTTGCTACGTGATCGTTGCATGATCAGCCACGTGAGCAGAGCATGATAGCCACGTGATCAGTGCATGATCAGTCACGTGATCAGTACATGATCAGTCACGTGAACAGTGCATGATCATTTACGTGATCTTTGCATGATCAGTCACGTGACCAGTATATGGTTGCTACGTGATCATTCCATGACGAGCCACGTGAGCAGTGCATGATAGCCACGTGATGTGTGCATGAGTTACGTGAGCAGAGTATGATCAGCCACGTGATCAGTGCATGAGTGCCACGTGATCAGTGCATGATATGTCACGTGACAGGTGTGTGATCAGCCACGTGAACAGTGCATGTTCAGCCACGTGATCAGTGCATGATAGCCACGTGATCAGTGCATGATCAGTTACGTGAGCAGTGTATGATCAGCCACGTGATCAGTGCATGGTCAGACACGTGAACAGTGTATGATCAGCCACGTGATCAGTGCATGATATCCAAGTGATCAGTGCATGATCATCACGTGATCAGTGTATGATCAGCCACGTGAACAGTGCATGCTCAGTCACGTGATCTGGGCCTGCTGAGCTGCGTGATTACTGTCTGCTCATCTGCTTGACAATTGCCAGCTGAGCTGCACGATTCCTGCCTGTCATCTGCTTGACAATTGCCAGCTGTGCTGCGTAATTCCTGCCTGCTCAGCTGCTTGATTATTGCCAGCTGAGCAGCATGATTCCTCACACCTGAGTTCCATGATTATTGCCTGCTGACTGTTTGATTCGTGCCTACTCAGCTCTTTGTTTATTGCCTCCAGAGGCACATGATCAGTGTATGATAGCAAACATGATCAGCGCATGATCAGTCACATGATCAGCGCCATTAAGTCACGTGATCACTACATGATAGTCATGTGATCAGTCCATGCTCAGTCACGGTATCAGTGCATGATCAGCCACGTGATCAGTGCATGATCTGTCACATGATTAGTGTATGATCATCCACGTGATCAGTGCATGGGCAGTCATGTGATCAGTGCATGATATAGACGTGATCAGTGCATGATCAGTCTCGTGATCAGTGCATGATAGCCACGTGATCAGTGCATGATCAGTCACCTGATGGGTGTATGATCATTCACGTGACCTGTACATGGTAGCTACATGATCATTGCATGATCAGCCACGTGATCAGTGCATGATCAGTCACGTGATCAGTGCATGATCAGACGTGATCAGTGCATGATCAGTCACGTGATCAGTGCATGATAGCCACGTGATCAGTGCATGATCAGTCACGTGATCAGTGCATGATCAGTCACGTGATCAGTGCATGATAGCTACGTGATCAGTGCATGATCAGCCACGTGATCAGTGCATGATAGCCACGTGATCAGTGCATGATCAGTCACGTGATCAGTGCATGATCAGTCACGTGATCAGTGCATGGTAGCTGCGTGATCATGCATGATCAGCCACGTGATCAGTGCATGATAGCCACGTGATCAGTGCATGATCAGTCACGTGATCAGTGCATGATCAGTCACGTGATCAGTGCATGATCAGCCACGTGATCAGTGCATGATCAGTCACGTGATCAGTGCATGATCAGCCACGTGATCAGTGCATGATCAGTCACGTGATCAGTGCATGATCAGCCACGTGATCAGTGCATGATAGCCACGTGATCAGTGCATGATCAGTCACGTGATCAGTGCATGATCAGTTACGTGATCAGTGCATGATCAGCCACGTGATCAGTGCATGATCAGCCACGTGATCAGTGCATGATCAATTACGTGATCAGTGCATGATCAGTCACGTGACCAGTACATGGTAGCTACGTGATCATTGCATGATCAGCCACGTGATCAGTGCATGATAGCCACGTGATCAGTGCATGATAGCCACGTGATCAGTGCATGATCAGTCATGTGATACGTGTGTGATCAGCCACGTGATCAGTGCATGATATCCACGTGATCAGTGCATGACAGCCACGTGATCAGTGCATGATAGCCACGTGATCAGTGCATGATCAGTCACGTGATACATGTGTGATCAGCCACGTGATCAGTGCATGATGAGCCACGTGATCAGTGCATCAATTACGTGATCAGTGCATGATCAGTCACGTGACCAGTACATGGTTGCTACGTGATCGTTGCATGATCAGCCACGTGAGCAGTGCATGATAGCCACGTGATCAGTGCATGATCAGTCACGTGATCAGTGCATGATCAGTCACGTGAACAGTGCATGATCATTTACGTGATCAGTGCATGATCAGTCACGTGACCAGTATATGGTTGCTACGTGATCATTCCATGACAGCCACGTGAGCAGTGCATGATAGCCACGTGATGTGTGCATGAGTTACGTGAGCAGTGTATGATCAGCCACGTGATCAGTGCATGATAGTCACGTGATCAGTGCATGATCAGCCACGTGATCAGTGCATGATCAGCCACGTGATCAGTGCATGATAGTCACGTGACAGTGTGTGATCAGCCACGTGAACAGTGCATGTTCAGCCACGTGATCAGTGCATGATAGCCACGTGATCAGTGCATGATCAGTTACGTGAGCAGTGTATGATCAGCCACGTGATCAGTGCATGGTCAGACACGTGAACAGTGTATGATCAGCCACGTGATCAGTGCATGATATCCAAGTGATCAGTGCATGATCATCACGTGATCAGTGTATGATCAGCCACGTGAACAGTGCATGCTCAGTCACGTGATCTGGGCCTGCTGAGCTGCGTGATTACTGTCTGCTCATCTGCTTGACAATTGCCAGCTGAGCTGCACGATTCCTGCCTGTCATCTGCTTGACAATTGCCAGCTGTGCTGCGTAATTCCTGCCTGCTCAGCTGCTTGATTATTGCCAGCTGAGCAGCATGATTCCTCACACCTGAGTTCCATGATTATTGCCTGCTGACTGTTTGATTCGTGCCTACTCAGCTCTTTGTTTATTGCCTCCAGAGGCACATGATCAGTGTATGATAGCAAACATGATCAGCGCATGATCAGTCACATGATCAGCGCCATTAAGTCACGTGATCACTACATGATAGTCATGTGATCAGTCCATGCTCAGTCACGGTATCAGTGCATGATCAGCCACGTGATCAGTGCATGATCTGTCACAAGATTAGTGTATGATCATCCACGTGATCAGTGCATGGGCAGTCATGTGATCAGTGCATGATATAGACGTGATCAGTGCATGATCAGTCACCTGATGGGTGTATGATCATTCACGTGACCTGTACATGGTAGCTACATGATCATTGCATGATCAGCCACGTGAGTAGTTCATGATAGCCACGTGATCACTGCATGATCAGTCACGTGATCAGTGCATGATCAGTCATGTGACCAGTACATGGTAGCTGCGTGATCATGGCATGATCAGCCACGTGAGCAGTGCATGATAGCCACGTGATCAGTGCATGATCAGACACGTGATCAGTGCATGATCAGTCACGTGATCAGTGCATGATCAGGCACGTGATCAGTGCATGTCAGCCAAGTGATCAGTGCATGATAGCCACGTGATCAGTGCATGATCAGTCACGTGATCAGTGCATGATCAGTTATGTGATCAGTGTATGATCAGCCACGTGATCAGTGCATGATCAGCCACATGATCAGTGCATGATCAATTACGTGATCAGTGCATGATCAGTCACGTGACCAGTACATGGTAGCTACGTGATCATTGCATGATCAGCCACGTGATCAGTGCATGATAGCCACGTGATCAGTGCATGATCAGTCATGTGATACGTGTGTGATCAGCCACGTGATCAGTGCATGATATCCACGTGATCAGTGCATGACAGCCACCTGATCAGTGCATGAGAGCCACGGGATCAGTGCATGATCAGTCACGTGATACATGTGTGATCAGCCACGTGATCAGTGCATGATGAGCCACGTGATCAGTGCAGGATCAATTACGTGATCAGTGCATGATCAGTCACGTGACCAGTACATGGTTGCTACGTGATCGTTGCATGATCAGCCACGTGAGCAGAGCATGATAGCCACGTGATCAGTGCATGATCAGTCACGTGATCAGTACATGATCAGTCACGTGAACAGTGCATGATCATTTACGTGATCTTTGCATGATCAGTCACGTGACCAGTATATGGTTGCTACGTGATCATTCCATGACGAGCCACGTGAGCAGTGCATGATAGCCACGTGATGTGTGCATGAGTTACGTGAGCAGAGTATGATCAGCCACGTGATCAGTGCATGAGTGCCACGTGATCAGTGCATGATATGTCACGTGACAGGTGTGTGATCAGCCACGTGAACAGTGCATGTTCAGCCACGTGATCAGTGCATGATAGCCACGTGATCAGTGCATGATCAGTTACGTGAGCAGTGTATGATCAGCCACGTGATCAGTGCATGGTCAGACACGTGAACAGTGTATGATCAGCCACGTGATCAGTGCATGATATCCAAGTGATCAGTGCATGATCATCACGTGATCAGTGTATGATCAGCCACGTGAACAGTGCATGCTCAGTCACGTGATCTGGGCCTGCTGAGCTGCGTGATTACTGTCTGCTCATCTGCTTGACAATTGCCAGCTGAGCTGCACGATTCCTGCCTGTCATCTGCTTGACAATTGCCAGCTGTGCTGCGTAATTCCTGCCTGCTCAGCTGCTTGATTATTGCCAGCTGAGCAGCATGATTCCTCACACCTGAGTTCCATGATTATTGCCTGCTGACTGTTTGATTCGTGCCTACTCAGCTCTTTGTTTATTGCCTCCAGAGGCACATGATCAGTGTATGATAGCAAACATGATCAGCGCATGATCAGTCACATGATCAGCGCCATTAAGTCACGTGATCACTACATGATAGTCATGTGATCAGTCCATGCTCAGTCACGGTATCAGTGCATGATCAGCCACGTGATCAGTGCATGATCTGTCACATGATTAGTGTATGATCATCCACGTGATCAGTGCATGGGCAGTCATGTGATCAGTGCATGATATAGACGTGATCAGTGCATGATCAGTCTCGTGATCAGTGCATGATAGCCACGTGATCAGTGCATGATCAGTCACCTGATGGGTGTATGATCATTCACGTGACCTGTACATGGTAGCTACATGATCATTGCATGATCAGCCACGTGAGTAGTGCATGATAGCCACGTGATCACTGCATGATCAGTCACGTGATCAGTGCATGATCAGTCATGTGACCAGTACATGGTAGCTGCGTGATCATGGCATGATCAGCCACGTGAGCAGTGCATGATAGCCACGTGATCAGTGCATGATCAGACACGTGATCAGTGCATGATCAGTCACGTGATCAGTGCATGATCAGCCACGTGATCAGTGCATGATCAGGCACGTGATCAGTGTATGATCAGCCACGTGATCAGTGCATGATAGCCACGTGATCAGTGCATGATCAGTCACGTGATCAGTGCATGATCAGTCACGTGATCAGTGTATGATCAGCCACGTGATCAGTGCATGATCAGCCACGTGATCAGTGCATGATCAATTACGTGATCAGTGCATGATCAGTCACGTGACCAGTACATGGTTGCTACGTGATCGTTGCATGATCAGCCACGTGAGCAGAGCATGATAGCCACGTGATCAGTGCATGATCAGTCACGTGATCAGTACATGATCAGTCACGTGAACAGTGCATGATCATTTACGTGATCTGTGCATGATCAGTCACGTGACCAGTATATGGTTGCTACGTGATCATTCCATGACGAGCCACGTGAGCAGTGCATGATAGCCACGTGATGTGTGCATGAGTTACGTGAGCAGAGTATGATCAGCCACGTGATCAGTGCATGAGTGCCACGTGATCAGTGCATGATATGTCACGTGACAGGTGTGTGATCAGCCACGTGAACAGTGCATGTTCAGCCACGTGATCAGTGCATGATAGCCACGTGATCAGTGCATGATCAGCCACGTGATCAGTGCATGGTCAGACACGTGAACAGTGTATGATCAGCCACGTGATCAGTGCATGATATCCAAGTGATCAGTGCATGATCATCACGTGATCAGTGTATGATCAGCCACGTGAACAGTGCATGCTCAGTCACGTGATCTGGGCCTGCTGAGCTGCGTGATTACTGTCTGCTCATCTGCTTGACAATTGCCAGCTGAGCTGCACGATTCCTGCCTGTCATCTGCTTGACAATTGCCAGCTGTGCTGCGTAATTCCTGCCTGCTCAGCTGCTTGATTATTGCCAGCTGAGCAGCATGATTCCTCACACCTGAGTTCCATGATTATTGCCTGCTGACTGTTTGATTCGTGCCTACTCAGCTCTTTGTTTATTGCCTCCAGAGGCACATGATCAGTGTATGATAGCAAACATGATCAGCGCATGATCAGTCACATGATCAGCGCCATTAAGTCACGTGATCACTACATGATAGTCATGTGATCAGTCCATGCTCAGTCACGGTATCAGTGCATGATCAGCCACGTGATCAGTGCATGATCTGTCACAAGATTAGTGTATGATCATCCACGTGATCAGTGCATGGGCAGTCATGTGATCAGTGCATGATATAGACGTGATCAGTGCATGATCAGTCTCGTGATCAGTGCATGATAGCCACGTGATCAGTGCATGATCAGTCACCTGATGGGTGTATGATCATTCACGTGACCTGTACATGGTAGCTACATGATCATTGCATGATCAGCCACGTGAGTAGTGCATGATAGCCACGTGATCACTGCATGATCAGTCACGTGATCAGTGCATGATCAGTCATGTGACCAGTACATGGTAGCTGCGTGATCATGGCATGATCAGCCACGTGAGCAGTGCATGATAGCCACGTGATCAGTGCATGATCAGACACGTGATCAGTGCATGATCAGTCACGTGATCAGTGCATGATCAGCCACGTGATCAGTGCATGATCAGGCACGTGATCAGTGTATGTCAGCCACGTGATCAGTGCATGATAGCCACGTGATCAGTGCATGATCAGTCACGTGATCAGTGCATGATCAGTTACGTGATCAGTGCATGATCAGCCACGTGATCAGTGCATGATCAGCCACGTGATCAGTGCATGATCAATTACGTGATCAGTGCATGATCAGTCACGTGACCAGTACATGATAGCTACGTGATCATTGCATGATCAGCCACGTGATCAGTGCATGATAGCCACGTGATCAGTGCATGATAGCCACGTGATCAGTGCATGATCAGTCATGTGATCGTGTGTGATCAGCCACGTGATCAGTGCATGATATCCACGTGATCAGTGCATGACAGCCACGTGATCAGTGCATGATAGCCACGTGATCAGTGCATGATCAGTCACGTGATACATGTGTGATCAGCCACGTGATCAGTGCATGATAGCCACGTGATCAGTGCATGATCAGTTACGTGATCAGTGCATGATCAGTCACGTGATCAGTGCATGGTCAGCACGTGATCAGTGCATGATCAGCCACGTGATCAGTGCATGATAGCCACGTGATCAGTGCATGATCAGTCACGTGATCAGTGTATGATCAGCCACGTGAACAGTGCATGCTCAGTCACGTGATCTGGGCCTGCTGAGCTGCGTGATTACTGTCTGCTCATCTGCTTGACAATTGCCAGCTGAGCTGCACGATTCCTGCCTGTCATCTGCTTGACAATTGCCAGCTGTGCTGCGTAATTCCTGCCTGCTCAGCTGCTTGATTATTGCCAGCTGAGCAGCATGATTCCTCACAGCTGAGTTCCATGATTATTGCCTGCTGACTGTTTGATTCGTGCCTACTCAGCTCTTTGTTTATTGCCTCCAGAGGCACATGATCAGTGTATGATAGCAAACATGATCAGTGCATGATCAGTCACATGATCAGCGCCATTAAGTCACGTGATCACTACATGATAGTCATGTGATCAGTCCATGCTCAGTCACGGTATCAGTGCATGATCAGCCACGTGATCAGTGCATGATCTGTCACATGATTAGTGTATGATCATCCACGTGATCAGTGCATGGGCAGTCATGTGATCAGTGCATGATATAGACGTGATCAGTGCATGATCAGTCACGTGATCAGTGCATGATCAGTCACGTGATCAGTGCATGATCAGCCACGTGATCAGTGCATGATCAGCCACGTGATCAGTGCATGATCATTACGTGATCAGTGCATGATCAGTCACGTGACCAGTACATGGTAGCTACGTGATCATTGCATGATCAGCCACGTGATCAGTGCATGATAGCCACGTGATCAGTGCATGATAGCCACGTGATCAGTGCATGATCAGTCATGTGATACGTGTGTGATCAGCCACGTGATCAGTGCATGATATCCACGTGATCAGTGCATGACAGCCACGTGATCAGTGCATGATAGCCACGTGATCAGTGCATGATCAGTCACGTGATACATGTGTGATCAGCCACGTGATCAGTGCATGATGAGCCACGTGATCAGTGCATGATCAATTACGTGATCAGTGCATGATCAGTCACGTGACCAGTACATGGTTGCTACGTGATCGTTGCATGATCAGCCACGTGAGCAGTGCATGATAGCCACGTGATCAGTGCATGATCAGTCACGTGATCAGTACATGATCAGTCACGTGAACAGTGCATGATCATTTACGTGATCAGTGCATGATCAGTCACGTGACCAGTATATGGTAGCTACGTGATCATTCCATGACGAGCCACGTGAGCAGTGCATGATAGCCACGTGATGTGTGCATGAGTTACGTGAGCAGAGTATGATCAGCCACGTGATCAGTGCATGAGTGCCACGTGATCAGTGCATGATATGTCACGTGACAGGTGTGTGATCAGCCACGTGAACAGTGCATGTTCAGCCACGTGATCAGTGCATGATAGCCACGTGATCAGTGCATGATCAGTTACGTGAGCAGTGTATGATCAGCCACGTGATCAGTGCATGATCAGCCACGTGATCAGTGCATGATCAGCCACGTGATCAGTGCATGATAGCCACGTGATCAGTGCATGATCAGTCACGTGAACAGTGTATGATCAGCCACGTGATCAGTGCATGATATCCAAGTGATCAGTGCATGATCATCACGTGATCAGTGTATGATCAGCCACGTGAACAGTGCATGCTCAGTCACGTGATCTGGGCCTGCTGAGCTGCGTGATTACTGTCTGCTCATCTGCTTGACAATTGCCAGCTGAGCTGCACGATTCCTGCCTGTCATCTGCTTGACAATTGCCAGCTGTGCTGCGTAATTCCTGCCTGCTCAGCTGCTTGATTATTGCCAGCTGAGCAGCATGATTCCTCACACCTGAGTTCCATGATTATTGCCTGCTGACTGTTTGATTCGTGCCTACTCAGCTCTTTGTTTATTGCCTCCAGAGGCACATGATCAGTGTATGATAGCAAACATGATCAGCGCATGATCAGTCACATGATCAGCGCCATTAAGTCACGTGATCACTACATGATAGTCATGTGATCAGTCCATGCTCAGTCACGGTATCAGTGCATGATCAGCCACGTGATCAGTGCATGATCTGTCACAAGATTAGTGTATGATCATCCACGTGATCAGTGCATGGGCAGTCATGTGATCAGTGCATGATATAGACGTGATCAGTGCATGATCAGTCTCGTGATCAGTGCATGATAGCCACGTGATCAGTGCATGATCAGTCACCTGATGGGTGTATGATCATTCACGTGACCTGTACATGGTAGCTACATGATCATTGCATGATCAGCCACGTGAGTGCATGATAGCCACGTGATCACTGCATGATCAGTCACGTGATCAGTGCATGATCAGTCATGTGACCAGTACATGGTAGCTGCGTGATCATGGCATGATCAGCCACGTGAGCAGTGCATGATAGCCACGTGATCAGTGCATGATCAGACACGTGATCAGTGCATGATCAGTCACGTGATCAGTGCATGATCAGCCACGTGATCAGTGTATGTCAGCCACGTGATCAGTGCATGATAGCCACGTGATCAGTGCATGATCAGTCACGTGATCAGTGCATGATCAGTTATGTGATCAGTGTATGATCAGCCACGTGATCAGTGCATGATCAGCCACATGATCAGTGCATGATCAATTACGTGATCAGTGCATGATCAGTCACGTGACCAGTACATGGTAGCTACGTGATCATTGCATGATCAGCCACGTGATCAGTGCATGATAGCCACGTGATCAGTGCATGATCAGTCATGTGATACGTGTGTGATCAGCCACGTGATCAGTGCATGATATCCACGTGATCAGTGCATGACAGCCACGTGATCAGTGCATGAGAGCCACGTGATCAGTGCATGATCAGTCACGTGATACATGTGTGATCAGCCACGTGATCAGTGCATGATGAGCCACGTGATCAGTGCAGGATCAATTACGTGATCAGTGCATGATCAGTCACGTGACCAGTACATGGTTGCTACGTGATCGTTGCATGATCAGCCACGTGAGCAGAGCATGATAGCCACGTGATCAGTGCATGATCAGTCACGTGATCAGTACATGATCAGTCACGTGAACAGTGCATGATCATTTACGTGATCTTTGCATGATCAGTCACGTTGACCAGTATATGGTTGCTACGTGATCATTCCATGACGAGCCACGTGAGCAGTGCATGATAGCCACGTGATGTGTGCATGAGTTACGTGAGCAGAGTATGATCAGCCACGTGATCAGTGCATGAGTGCCACGTGATCAGTGCATGATATGTCACGTGACAGGTGTGTGATCAGCCACGTGAACAGTGCATGTTCAGCCACGTGATCAGTGCATGATAGCCACGTGATCAGTGCATGATCAGTTACGTGAGCAGTGTATGATCAGCCACGTGATCAGTGCATGGTCAGACACGTGAACAGTGTATGATCAGCCACGTGATCAGTGCATGATATCCAAGTGATCAGTGCATGATCATCACGTGATCAGTGTATGATCAGCCACGTGAACAGTGCATGCTCAGTCACGTGATCTGGGCCTGCTGAGCTGCGTGATTACTGTCTGCTCATCTGCTTGACAATTGCCAGCTGAGCTGCACGATTCCTGCCTGTCATCTGCTTGACAATTGCCAGCTGTGCTGCGTAATTCCTGCCTGCTCAGCTGCTTGATTATTGCCAGCTGAGCAGCATGATTCCTCACACCTGAGTTCCATGATTATTGCCTGCTGACTGTTTGATTCGTGCCTACTCAGCTCTTTGTTTATTGCCTCCAGAGGCACATGATCAGTGTATGATAGCAAACATGATCAGCGCATGATCAGTCACATGATCAGCGCCATTAAGTCACGTGATCACTACATGATAGTCATGTGATCAGTCCATGCTCAGTCACGGTATCAGTGCATGATCAGCCACGTGATCAGTGCATGATAGTCATGTGATCAGTGCATGATATAGACGTGATCAGTGCATGATCAGTCTCGTGATCAGTGCATGATAGCCACGTGATCAGTGCATGATCAGTCACCTGATGGGTGTATGATCATTCACGTGACCTGTACATGGTAGCTACATGATCATTGCATGATCAGCCACGTGAGTAGTGCATGATAGCCACGTGATCAGTGCATGATCAGTCACGTGATCAGTGCATGATCAGTCATGTGACCAGTACATGGTAGCTGCGTGATCATGGCATGATCAGCCACGTGAGCAGTGCATGATAGCCACGTGATCAGTGCATGATCAGACACGTGATCAGTGCATGATCAGTCACGTGATCAGTGCATGATCAGCCACGTGATCAGTGCATGACCAGGCACGTGATCAGTGTATCCAGCCAAGTGATCAGTGCATGATAGCCACGTGATCAGTGCATGATCAGTCACGTGATCAGTGCATGATCAGTTATGTGATCAGTGTATGATCAGCCACGTGATCAGTGCATGATCAGCCACATGATCAGTGCATGATCAATTACGTGATCAGTGCATGATCAGTCACGTGACCAGTACATGGTAGCTACGTGATCATTGCCTGATCAGCCACGTGATCAGTGCATGATAGCCACGTGATCAGTGCATGATAGCCACGTGATCAGTGCATGATCAGTCATGTGATACGTGTGTGATCAGCCACGTGATCAGTGCATGATATCCACGTGATCAGTGCATGACAGCCACGTGATCAGTGCATGAGAGCCACGTGATCAGTGCATGATCAGTCACGTGATACATGTGTGATCAGCCACGTGATCAGTGCATGATGAGCCACGTGATCAGTGCAGGATCAATTACGTGATCAGTGCATGATCAGTCACGTGACCAGTACATGGTTGCTACGTGATCGTTGCATGATCAGCCACGTGAGCAGAGCATGATAGCCACGTGATCAGTGCATGATCAGTCACGTGATCAGTACATGATCAGTCACGTGAACAGTGCATGATCATTTACGTGATCTTTGCATGATCAGTCACGTGACCAGTATATGGTTGCTACGTGATCATTCCATGACGAGCCACGTGAGCAGTGCATGATAGCCACGTGATGTGTGCATGAGTTACGTGAGCAGAGTATGATCAGCCACGTGATCAGTGCATGAGTGCCACGTGATCAGTGCATGATATGTCACGTGACAGGTGTGTGATCAGCCACGTGAACAGTGCATGTTCAGCCACGTGATCAGTGCATGATAGCCACGTGATCAGTGCATGATCAGTTACGTGAGCAGTGTATGATCAGCCACGTGATCAGTGCATGATATCCAAGTGATCAGTGCATGATCATCACGTGATCAGTGTATGATCAGCCACGTGAACAGTGCATGCTCAGTCACGTGATCTGGGCCTGCTGAGCTGCGTGATTACTGTCTGCTCATCTGCTTGACAATTGCCAGCTGAGCTGCACGATTCCTGCCTGTCATCTGCTTGACAATTGCCAGCTGTGCTGCGTAATTCCTGCCTGCTCAGCTGCTTGATTATTGCCAGCTGAGCAGCATGATTCCTCACACCTGAGTTCCATGATTATTGCCTGCTGACTGTTTGATTCGTGCCTACTCAGCTCTTTGTTTATTGCCTCCAGAGGCACATGATCAGTGTATGATAGCAAACATGATCAGCGCATGATCAGTCACATGATCAGCGCCATTAAGTCACGTGATCACTACATGATAGTCATGTGATCAGTCCATGCTCAGTCACGGTATCAGTGCATGATCAGCCACGTGATCAGTGCATGATCTGTCACAAGATTAGTGTATGATCATCCACGTGATCAGTGCATGGGCAGTCATGTGATCAGTGCATGATATAGACGTGATCAGTGCATGATCAGTCACCTGATGGGTGTATGATCATTCACGTGACCTGTACATGTAGCTACATGATCATTGCATGATCAGCCACGTGAGTAGTTCATGATAGCCACGTGATCACTGCATGATCAGTCACGTGATCAGTGCATGATCAGTCATGTGACCAGTACATGGTAGCTGCGTGATCATGGCATGATCAGCCACGTGAGCAGTGCATGATAGCCACGTGATCAGTGCATGATCAGACACGTGATCAGTGCATGATCAGTCACGTGATCAGTGCATGATCAGGCACGTGATCAGTGCATGTCAGCCAAGTGATCAGTGCATGATAGCCACGTGATCAGTGCATGATCAGTCACGTGATCAGTGCATGATCAGTTATGTGATCAGTGTATGATCAGCCACGTGATCAGTGCATGATCAGCCACGTGATCAGTGCATGATCAATTACGTGATCAGTGCATGATCAGTCACGTGACCAGTACATGGTAGCTACGTGATCATTGCATGATCAGCCACGTGATCAGTGCATGATAGCCACGTGATCAGTGCATGATCAGTCATGTGATACGTGTGTGATCAGCCACGTGATCAGTGCATGATATCCACGTGATCAGTGCATGACAGCCACGTGATCAGTGCATGAGAGCCACGTGATCAGTGCATGATCAGTCACGTGATACATGTGTGATCAGCCACGTGATCAGTGCATGATGAGCCACGTGATCAGTGCAGGATCAATTACGTGATCAGTGCATGATCAGTCACGTGACCAGTACATGGTTGCTACGTGATCGTTGCATGATCAGCCACGTGAGCAGAGCATGATAGCCACGTGATCAGTGCATGATCAGTCACGTGATCAGTACATGATCAGTCACGTGAACAGTGCATGATCATTTACGTGATCTTTGCATGATCAGTCACGTGACCAGTATATGGTTGCTACGTGATCATTCCATGACGAGCCACGTGAGCAGTGCATGATAGCCACGTGATGTGTGCATGAGTTACGTGAGCAGAGTATGATCAGCCACGTGATCAGTGCATGAGTGCCACGTGATCAGTGCATGATATGTCACGTGACAGGTGTGTGATCAGCCACGTGAACAGTGCATGTTCAGCCACGTGATCAGTGCATGATAGCCACGTGATCAGTGCATGATCAGTTACGTGAGCAGTGTATGATCAGCCACGTGATCAGTGCATGGTCAGACACGTGAACAGTGTATGATCAGCCACGTGATCAGTGCATGATATCCAAGTGATCAGTGCATGATCATCACGTGATCAGTGTATGATCAGCCACGTGAACAGTGCATGCTCAGTCACGTGATCTGGGCCTGCTGAGCTGCGTGATTACTGTCTGCTCATCTGCTTGACAATTGCCAGCTGAGCTGCACGATTCCTGCCTGTCATCTGCTTGACAATTGCCAGCTGTGCTGCGTAATTCCTGCCTGCTCAGCTGCTTGATTATTGCCAGCTGAGCAGCATGATTCCTCACACCTGAGTTCCATGATTATTGCCTGCTGACTGTTTGATTCGTGCCTACTCAGCTCTTTGTTTATTGCCTCCAGAGGCACATGATCAGTGTATGATAGCAAACATGATCAGCGCATGATCAGTCACATGATCAGCGCCATTAAGTCACGTGATCACTACATGATAGTCATGTGATCAGTCCATGCTCAGTCACGGTATCAGTGCATGATCAGCCACGTGATCAGTGCATGATCTGTCACAAGATTAGTGTATGATCATCCACGTGATCAGTGCATGGGCAGTCATGTGATCAGTGCATGATATAGACGTGATCAGTGCATGATCAGTCTCGTGATCAGTGCATGATAGCCACGTGATCAGTGCATGATCAGTCACCTGATGGGTGTATGATCATTCACGTGACCTGTACATGGTAGCTACATGATCATTGCATGATCAGCCACGTGAGTAGTGCATGATAGCCACGTGATCACTGCATGATCAGTCACGTGATCAGTGCATGATCAGTCATGTGACCAGTACATGGTAGCTGCGTGATCATGGCATGATCAGCCACGTGAGCAGTGCATGATAGCCACGTGATCAGTGCATGATCAGACACGAGATCAGTGCATGATCAGTCACGTGATCAGTGCATGATCAGCCACGTGATCAGTGCATGATCAGGCACGTGATCAGTGTATGTCAGCCGTGATCAGTGCATGATAGCCACGTGATCAGTGCATGATCAGTCACGTGATCAGTGCATGATCAGTCACGTGATCAGTGCATGATCAGCCACGTGATCAGTGCATGATCAGCCACGTGATCAGTGCATGATCATTACGTGATCAGTGCATGATCAGTCACGTGACCAGTACATGAGCTACGTGATCAGTGCATGATCAGCCACGTGATCAGTGCATGATAGCCACGTGATCAGTGCATGATAGCCACGTGATCAGTGCATGATCAGTCACGTGATCGTGTGTGATCAGCCACGTGATCAGTGCATGATAGCCACGTGATCAGTGCATGACAGCCACGTGATCAGTGCATGATAGCCACGTGATCAGTGCATGATCAGTCACGTGATCAGTGTGATCAGCCACGTGATCAGTGCATGATGAGCCACGTGATCAGTGCATGATCAGTTACGTGATCAGTGCATGATCAGTCACGTGATCAGTGCATGGTAGCACGTGATCAGTGCATGATCAGCCACGTGATCAGTGCATGATAGCCACGTGATCAGTGCATGATCAGTCACGTGATCAGTGTATGATCAGCCACGTGAACAGTGCATGCTCAGTCACGTGATCTGGGCCTGCTGAGCTGCGTGATTACTGTCTGCTCATCTGCTTGACAATTGCCAGCTGAGCTGCACGATTCCTGCCTGTCATCTGCTTGACAATTGCCAGCTGTGCTGCGTAATTCCTGCCTGCTCAGCTGCTTGATTATTGCCAGCTGAGCAGCATGATTCCTCACACCTGAGTTCCATGATTATTGCCTGCTGACTGTTTGATTCGTGCCTACTCAGCTCTTTGTTTATTGCCTCCAGAGGCACATGATCAGTGTATGATAGCAAACATGATCAGCGCATGATCAGTCACATGATCAGCGCCATTAAGTCACGTGATCACTACATGATAGTCATGTGATCAGTCCATGCTCAGTCACGGTATCAGTGCATGATCAGCCACGTGATCAGTGCATGATCTGTCACAGATTAGTGTATGATCATCCACGTGATCAGTGCATGGGCAGTCATGTGATCAGTGCATGATATAGACGTGATCAGTGCATGATCAGTCTCGTGATCAGTGCATGATCAGTCACGTGATCAGTGCATGATCAGCCACGTGATCAGTGCATGATCAGCCACGTGATCAGTGCATGATCAGCTACGTGATCAGTGCATGATCAGTCACGTGATCAGTGCATGATAGCCACGTGATCAGTGCATGATCAGCCACGTGATCAGTGCATGATAGCCACGTGATCAGTGCATGATAGCCACGTGATCAGTGCATGATCAGCCACGTGATCAGTGCATGATCAGTCACGTGATCAGTGCATGATCAGTCACGTGATCAGTGCATGATAGCCACGTGATCAGTGCATGATCAGCCACGTGATCAGTGCATGATAGCCACGTGATCAGTGCATGATCAGTCACGTGATCAGTGCATGATCAGTCATGTGATCAGTGTATGATCAGCCACGTGATCAGTGCATGATCAGCCATGATCAGTGCATGATCAATTACGTGATCAGTGCATGATCAGTCACGTGACCAGTACATGATAGCTACGTGATCATTGCATGATCAGCCACGTGATCAGTGCATGATAGCCACGTGATCAGTGCATGATAGCCACGTGATCAGTGCATGATCAGTCATGTGATCGTGTGTGATCAGCCACGTGATCAGTGCATGACAGCCACGTGATCAGTGCATGAGAGCCACGTGATCAGTGCATGATCAGTCACGTGATACATGTGTGATCAGCCACGTGATCAGTGCATGATGAGCCACGTGATCAGTGCAGGATCAATTACGTGATCAGTGCATGATCAGTCACGTGACCAGTACATGGTTGCTACGTGATCATTGCATGATCAGCCACGTGAGCAGAGCATGATAGCCACGTGATCAGTGCATGATCAGTCACGTGATCAGTACATGATCAGTCACGTGAACAGTGCATGATCATTTACGTGATCTTTGCATGATCAGTCACGTGACCAGTATATGGTTGCTACGTGATCATTCCATGACGAGCCACGTGAGCAGTGCATGATAGCCACGTGATGTGTGCATGAGTTACGTGAGCAGAGTATGATCAGCCACGTGATCAGTGCATGAGTGCCACGTGATCAGTGCATGATATGTCACGTGACAGGTGTGTGATCAGCCACGTGAACAGTGCATGTTCAGCCACGTGATCAGTGCATGATAGCCACGTGATCAGTGCATGATCAGCCACGTGATCAGTGCATGGTCAGACACGTGAACAGTGTATGATCAGCCACGTGATCAGTGCATGATATCCAAGTGATCAGTGCATGATCATCACGTGATCAGTGTATGATCAGCCACGTGAACAGTGCATGCTCAGTCACGTGATCTGGGCCTGCTGAGCTGCGTGATTACTGTCTGCTCATCTGCTTGACAATTGCCAGCTGAGCTGCACGATTCCTGCCTGTCATCTGCTTGACAATTGCCAGCTGTGCTGCGTAATTCCTGCCTGCTCAGCTGCTTGATTATTGCCAGCTGAGCAGCATGATTCCTCACACCTGAGTTCCATGATTATTGCCTGCTGACTGTTTGATTCGTGCCTACTCAGCTCTTTGTTTATTGCCTCCAGAGGCACATGATCAGTGTATGATAGCAAACATGATCAGCGCATGATCAGTCACATGATCAGCGCCATTAAGTCACGTGATCACTACATGATAGTCATGTGATCAGTCCATGCTCAGTCACGGTATCAGTGCATGATCAGCCACGTGATCAGTGCATGATCTGTCACAAGATTAGTGTATGATCATCCACGTGATCAGTGCATGGGCAGTCATGTGATCAGTGCATGATATAGACGTGATCAGTGCATGATCAGTCTCGTGATCAGTGCATGATAGCCACGTGATCAGTGCATGATCAGTCACCTGATGGGTGTATGATCATTCACGTGACCTGTACATGGTAGCTACATGATCATTGCATGATCAGCCACGTGAGTAGTGCATGATAGCCACGTGATCACTGCATGATCAGTCACGTGATCAGTGCATGATCAGTCATGTGACCAGTACATGGTAGCTGCGTGATCATGGCATGATCAGCCACGTGAGCAGTGCATGATAGCCACGTGATCAGTGCATGATCAGTCACGTGATCAGTGCATGATCAGTCACGTGATCAGTGCATGATCAGTCACGTGATCAGTGCATGATCAGCCACGTGATCAGTGCATGATCAGCCACGTGATCAGTGCATGATCAATTACGTGATCAGTGCATGATCAGTCACGTGATCAGTGCATGGTAGCTACGTGATCAGTGCATGATCAGCCACGTGATCAGTGCATGATAGCCACGTGATCAGTGCATGATAGCCACGTGATCAGTGCATGATCAGTCACGTGATCGTGTGTGATCAGCCACGTGATCAGTGCATGATATCCACGTGATCAGTGCATGACAGCCACGTGATCAGTGCATGATAGCCACGTGATCAGTGCATGATCAGTCACGTGATCATGTGTGATCAGCCACGTGATCAGTGCATGATGAGCCACGTGATCAGTGCATGATCAATTACGTGATCAGTGCATGATCAGTCACGTGACCAGTACATGGTTGCTACGTGATCGTTGCATGATCAGCCACGTGAGCAGTGCATGATAGCCACGTGATCAGTGCATGATCAGTCACGTGATCAGTGCATGATCAGTCACGTGAACAGTGCATGATCATTTACGTGATCAGTGCATGATCAGTCACGTGACCAGTATATGGTTGCTACGTGATCATTCCATGACAGCCACGTGAGCAGTGCATGATAGCCACGTGATGTGTGCATGATGTTACGTGAGCAGTGTATGATCAGCCACGTGATCAGTGCATGATAGCCACGTGATCAGTGCATGATAGTCACGTGACAGTGTGTGATCAGCCACGTGATCAGTGCATGATCAGCCACGTGATCAGTGCATGATAGCCACGTGATCAGTGCATGATCAGTCACGTGATCAGTGCATGATCAGCCACGTGATCAGTGCATGATCAGTCACGTGATCAGTGCATGATAGCTGCGTGATCAGTGCATGATCAGCCACGTGATCAGTGCATGATAGCCACGTGATCAGTGCATGATCAGTCACGTGATCAGTGCATGATCAGTCACGTGATCAGTGCATGATCAGCCACGTGATCAGTGCATGATCAGTCACGTGATCAGTGCATGATCAGCCACGTGATCAGTGCATGATCAGTCACGTGATCAGTGCATGATCAGCCACGTGATCAGTGCATGATAGCCACGTGATCAGTGCATGATCAGCCACGTGATCAGTGCATGATAGCCACGTGATCAGTGCATGATCAGTCATGTGATACGTGTGTGATCAGCCACGTGATCAGTGCATGATATCCACGTGATCAGTGCATGACAGCCACGTGATCAGTGCATGATAGCCACGTGATCAGTGCATGATCAGTCACGTGATACATGTGTGATCAGCCACGTGATCAGTGCATGATGAGCCACGTGATCAGTGCATGATCAATTACGTGATCAGTGCATGATCAGTCACGTGACCAGTACATGGTTGCTACGTGATCGTTGCATGATCAGCCACGTGAGCAGAGCATGATAGCCACGTGATCAGTGCATGATCAGTCACGTGATCAGTACATGATCAGTCACGTGAACAGTGCATGATCATTTACGTGATCTTTGCATGATCAGTCACGTGACCAGTATATGGTTGCTACGTGATCATTCCATGACGAGCCACGTGAGCAGTGCATGATAGCCACGTGATGTGTGCATGAGTTACGTGAGCAGAGTATGATCAGCCACGTGATCAGTGCATGAGTGCCACGTGATCAGTGCATGATATGTCACGTGACAGGTGTGTGATCAGCCACGTGAACAGTGCATGTTCAGCCACGTGATCAGTGCATGATAGCCACGTGATCAGTGCATGATCAGTTACGTGAGCAGTGTATGATCAGCCACGTGATCAGTGCATGGTCAGACACGTGAACAGTGTATGATCAGCCACGTGATCAGTGCATGATATCCAAGTGATCAGTGCATGATCATCACGTGATCAGTGTATGATCAGCCACGTGAACAGTGCATGCTCAGTCACGTGATCTGGGCCTGCTGAGCTGCGTGATTACTGTCTGCTCATCTGCTTGACAATTGCCAGCTGAGCTGCACGATTCCTGCCTGTCATCTGCTTGACAATTGCCAGCTGTGCTGCGTAATTCCTGCCTGCTCAGCTGCTTGATTATTGCCAGCTGAGCAGCATGATTCCTCACACCTGAGTTCCATGATTATTGCCTGCTGACTGTTTGATTCGTGCCTACTCAGCTCTTTGTTTATTGCCTCCAGAGGCACATGATCAGTGTATGATAGCAAACATGATCAGCGCATGATCAGTCACATGATCAGCGCCATTAAGTCACGTGATCACTACATGATAGTCATGTGATCAGTCCATGCTCAGTCACGGTATCAGTGCATGATCAGCCACGTGATCAGTGCATGATCTGTCACAAGATTAGTGTATGATCATCCACGTGATCAGTGCATGGGCAGTCATGTGATCAGTGCATGATATAGACGTGAACAGTGCATGATCAGTCTCGTGATCAGTGCATGATAGCCACGTGATCAGTGCATGATCAGTCACCTGATGGGTGTATGATCATTCACGTGACCTGTACATGGTAGCTACATGATCATTGCATGATCAGCCACGTGAGTAGTGCATGATAGCCACGTGATCAGTGCATGATCAGTCACGTGATCAGTGCATGATCAGTCATGTGACCAGTACATGGTAGCTGCGTGATCATGGCATGATCAGCCACGTGAGCAGTGCATGATAGCCACGTGATCAGTGCATGATCAGACACGTGATCAGTGCATGATCAGTCACGTGATCAGTGCATGATCAGCCACGTGATCAGTGCATGATCAGGCACGTGATCAGTGCATGTCAGCCAAGTGATCAGTGCATGATAGCCACGTGATCAGTGCATGATCAGTCACGTGATCAGTGCATGATCAGTTATGTGATCAGTGTATGATCAGCCACGTGATCAGTGCATGATCAGCCACGTGATCAGTGCATGATCAATTACGTGATCAGTGCATGATCAGTCACGTGACCAGTACATGGTAGCTACGTGATCATTGCATGATCAGCCACGTGATCAGTGCATGATAGCCACGTGATCAGTGCATGACCAGTCATGTGATACGTGTGTGATCAGCCACGTGATCAGTGCATGATATCCACGTGATCAGTGCATGACAGCCACGTGATCAGTGCATGAGAGCCACGTGATCAGTGCATGATCAGTCACGTGATACATGTGTGATCAGCCACGTGATCAGTGCATGATGAGCCACGTGATCAGTGCAGGATCAATTACGTGATCAGTGCATGATCAGTCACGTGACCAGTACATGGTTGCTACGTGATCGTTGCATGATCAGCCACGTGAGCAGAGCATGATAGCCACGTGATCAGTGCATGATCAGTCACGTGATCAGTACATGATCAGTCACGTGAACAGTGCATGATCATTTACGTGATCTTTGCATGATCAGTCACGTGACCAGTATATGGTTGCTACGTGATCATTCCATGACGAGCCACGTGAGCAGTGCATGATAGCCACGTGATGTGTGCATGAGTTACGTGAGCAGAGTATGATCAGCCACGTGATCAGTGCATGAGTGCCACGTGATCAGTGCATGATATGTCACGTGACAGGTGTGTGATCAGCCACGTGAACAGTGCATGTTCAGCCACGTGATCAGTGCATGATAGCCACGTGATCAGTGCATGATCAGCCACGTGATCAGTGCATGATAGCCACGTGATCAGTGCATGATCAGTCACGTGATCAGTGTATGATCAGCCACGTGATCAGTGCATGGTCAGACACGTGAACAGTGTATGATCAGCCACGTGATCAGTGCATGATATCCAAGTGATCAGTGCATGATCATCACGTGATCAGTGTATGATCAGCCACGTGAACAGTGCATGCTCAGTCACGTGATCTGGGCCTGCTGAGCTGCGTGATTACTGTCTGCTCATCTGCTTGACAATTGCCAGCTGAGCTGCACGATTCCTGCCTGTCATCTGCTTGACAATTGCCAGCTGTGCTGCGTAATTCCTGCCTGCTCAGCTGCTTGATTATTGCCAGCTGAGCAGCATGATTCCTCACACCTGAGTTCCATGATTATTGCCTGCTGACTGTTTGATTCGTGCCTACTCAGCTCTTTGTTTATTGCCTCCAGAGGCACATGATCAGTGTATGATAGCAAACATGATCAGCGCATGATCAGTCACATGATCAGCGCCATTAAGTCACGTGATCACTACATGATAGTCATGTGATCAGTCCATGCTCAGTCACGGTATCAGTGCATGATCAGCCACGTGATCAGTGCATGATCTGTCACAAGATTAGTGTATGATCATCCACGTGATCAGTGCATGGGCAGTCATGTGATCAGTGCATGATATAGACGTGATCAGTGCATGATCAGTCTCGTGATCAGTGCATGATAGCCACGTGATCAGTGCATGATCAGTCACCTGATGGGTGTATGATCATTCACGTGACCTGTACATGGTAGCTACATGATCATTGCATGATCAGCCACGTGAGTAGTGCATGATAGCCACGTGATCAGTGCATGATCAGTCACGTGATCAGTGCATGATCAGCCACGTGATCAGTGCATGATAGCCACGTGATCAGTGCATGATAGCCACGTGATCAGTGCATGATCAGTCACGTGATCGTGCATGATCAGCCACGTGATCAGTGCATGATAGCCACGTGATCAGTGCATGATCAGCCACGTGATCAGTGCATGATAGCCACGTGATCAGTGCATGATCAGTCACGTGATCATGTGTGATCAGCCACGTGATCAGTGCATGATCAGCCACGTGATCAGTGCATGATCAATTACGTGATCAGTGCATGATCAGTCACGTGACCAGTACATGGTTGCTACGTGATCGTTGCATGATCAGCCACGTGATCAGTGCATGATAGCCACGTGATCAGTGCATGATCAGTCACGTGATCAGTGCATGATCAGTCACGTGATCAGTGCATGATCAGTTACGTGATCAGTGCATGATCAGTCACGTGACCAGTATATGGTAGCTACGTGATCATTGCATGACAGCCACGTGATCAGTGCATGATAGCCACGTGATGTGTGCATGATGTTACGTGATCAGTGTATGATCAGCCACGTGATCAGTGCATGATAGTCACGTGATCAGTGCATGATAGTCACGTGACAGTGTGTGATCAGCCACGTGATCAGTGCATGATCAGCCACGTGATCAGTGCATGATAGCCACGTGATCAGTGCATGATCAGTTACGTGATCAGTGCATGATCAGCCACGTGATCAGTGCATGATCAGTCACGTGATCAGTGCATGATAGCTGCGTGATCAGTGCATGATCAGCCACGTGATCAGTGCATGATAGCCACGTGATCAGTGCATGATCAGTCACGTGATCAGTGCATGATCAGTCACGTGATCAGTGCATGATCAGCCACGTGATCAGTGCATGATCAGTCACGTGATCAGTGCATGATCAGCCACGTGATCAGTGCATGATCAGTCACGTGATCAGTGCATGATCAGCCACGTGATCAGTGCATGATAGCCACGTGATCAGTGCATGATCAGTCACGTGATCAGTGCATGATAGCCACGTGATCAGTGCATGATCAGTCATGTGATCGTGTGTGATCAGCCACGTGATCAGTGCATGATATCCACGTGATCAGTGCATGACAGCCACGTGATCAGTGCATGATAGCCACGTGATCAGTGCATGATCAGTCACGTGATACATGTGTGATCAGCCACGTGATCAGTGCATGATGAGCCACGTGATCAGTGCATGATCAATTACGTGATCAGTGCATGATCAGTCACGTGACCAGTACATGGTTGCTACGTGATCGTTGCATGATCAGCCACGTGAGCAGTGCATGATAGCCACGTGATCAGTGCATGATCAGTCACGTGATCAGTGCATGATCAGTCACGTGAACAGTGCATGATCATTTACGTGATCAGTGCATGATCAGTCACGTGACCAGTATATGGTAGCTACGTGATCATTCCATGACAGCCACGTGAGCAGTGCATGATAGCCACGTGATGTGTGCATGAGTTACGTGAGCAGAGTATGATCAGCCACGTGATCAGTGCATGAGTGCCACGTGATCAGTGCATGATATGTCACGTGACAGGTGTGTGATCAGCCACGTGAACAGTGCATGTTCAGCCACGTGATCAGTGCATGATAGCCACGTGATCAGTGCATGATCAGTTACGTGAGCAGTGTATGATCAGCCACGTGATCAGTGCATGGTCAGACACGTGAACAGTGTATGATCAGCCACGTGATCAGTGCATGATATCCAAGTGATCAGTGCATGATCATCACGTGATCAGTGTATGATCAGCCACGTGAACAGTGCATGCTCAGTCACGTGATCTGGGCCTGCTGAGCTGCGTGATTACTGTCTGCTCATCTGCTTGACAATTGCCAGCTGAGCTGCACGATTCCTGCCTGTCATCTGCTTGACAATTGCCAGCTGTGCTGCGTAATTCCTGCCTGCTCAGCTGCTTGATTATTGCCAGCTGAGCAGCATGATTCCTCACACCTGAGTTCCATGATTATTGCCTGCTGACTGTTTGATTCGTGCCTACTCAGCTCTTTGTTTATTGCCTCCAGAGGCACATGATCAGTGTATGATAGCAAACATGATCAGCGCATGATCAGTCACATGATCAGCGCCATTAAGTCACGTGATCACTACATGATAGTCATGTGATCAGTCCATGCTCAGTCACGGTATCAGTGCATGATCAGCCACGTGATCAGTGCATGATCTGTCACAAGATTAGTGTATGATCATCCACGTGATCAGTGCATGGGCAGTCATGTGATCAGTGCATGATATAGACGTGATCAGTGCATGATCAGTCTCGTGATCAGTGCATGATAGCCACGTGATCAGTGCATGATCAGTCACCTGATGGGTGTATGATCATTCACGTGACCTGTACATGGTAGCTACATGATCATTGCATGATCAGCCACGTGAGTAGTGCATGATAGCCACGTGATCACTGCATGATCAGTCACGTGATCAGTGCATGATCAGTCATGTGACCAGTACATGGTAGCTGCGTGATCATGGCATGATCAGCCACGTGAGCAGTGCATGATAGCCACGTGATCAGTGCATGATCAGACACGTGATCAGTGCATGATCAGTCACGTGATCAGTGCATGATCAGCCACGTGATCAGTGCATGATCAGGCACGTGATCAGTGTATGTCAGCCAAGTGATCAGTGCATGATAGCCACGTGATCAGTGCATGATCAGTCACGTGATCAGTGCATGATCAGTTATGTGATCAGTGTATGATCAGCCACGTGATCAGTGCATGATCAGCCACATGATCAGTGCATGATCAATTACGTGATCAGTGCATGATCAGTCACGTGACCAGTACATGGTAGCTACGTGATCATTGCCTGATCAGCCACGTGATCAGTGCATGATAGCCACGTGATCAGTGCATGATAGCCACGTGATCAGTGCATGATCAGTCATGTGATACGTGTGTGATCAGCCACGTGATCAGTGCATGATATCCACGTGATCAGTGCATGACAGCCACGTGATCAGTGCATGAGAGCCACGTGATCAGTGCATGATCAGTCACGTGATACATGTGTGATCAGCCACGTGATCAGTGCATGATGAGCCACGTGATCAGTGCAGGATCAATTACGTGATCAGTGCATGATCAGTCACGTGACCAGTACATGGTTGCTACGTGATCGTTGCATGATCAGCCACGTGAGCAGAGCATGATAGCCACGTGATCAGTGCATGATCAGTCACGTGATCAGTACATGATCAGTCACGTGAACAGTGCATGATCATTTACGTGATCTTTGCATGATCAGTCACGTGACCAGTATATGGTTGCTACGTGATCATTCCATGACGAGCCACGTGAGCAGTGCATGATAGCCACGTGATGTGTGCATGAGTTACGTGAGCAGAGTATGATCAGCCACGTGATCAGTGCATGAGTGCCACGTGATCAGTGCATGATATGTCACGTGACAGGTGTGTGATCAGCCACGTGAACAGTGCATGTTCAGCCACGTGATCAGTGCATGATAGCCACGTGATCAGTGCATGATCAGTTACGTGAGCAGTGTATGATCAGCCACGTGATCAGTGCATGGTCAGACACGTGAACAGTGTATGATCAGCCACGTGATCAGTGCATGATATCCAAGTGATCAGTGCATGATCATCACGTGATCAGTGTATGATCAGCCACGTGAACAGTGCATGCTCAGTCACGTGATCTGGGCCTGCTGAGCTGCGTGATTACTGTCTGCTCATCTGCTTGACAATTGCCAGCTGAGCTGCACGATTCCTGCCTGTCATCTGCTTGACAATTGCCAGCTGTGCTGCGTAATTCCTGCCTGCTCAGCTGCTTGATTATTGCCAGCTGAGCAGCATGATTCCTCACACCTGAGTTCCATGATTATTGCCTGCTGACTGTTTGATTCGTGCCTACTCAGCTCTTTGTTTATTGCCTCCAGAGGCACATGATCAGTGTATGATAGCAAACATGATCAGCGCATGATCAGTCACATGATCAGCGCCATTAAGTCACGTGATCACTACATGATAGTCATGTGATCAGTCCATGCTCAGTCACGGTATCAGTGCATGATCAGCCACGTGATCAGTGCATGATCTGTCACAAGATTAGTGTATGATCATCCACGTGATCAGTGCATGGGCAGTCATGTGATCAGTGCATGATATAGACGTGATCAGTGCATGATCAGTCTCGTGATCAGTGCATGATAGCCACGTGATCAGTGCATGATCAGTCACCTGATGGGTGTATGATCATTCACGTGACCTGTACATGGTAGCTACATGATCATTGCATGATCAGCCACGTGAGTAGTGCATGATAGCCACGTGATCACTGCATGATCAGTCACGTGATCAGTGCATGATCAGTCATGTGACCAGTACATGGTAGCTGCGTGATCATGGCATGATCAGCCACGTGAGCAGTGCATGATAGCCACGTGATCAGTGCATGATCAGTCACGTGATCAGTGCATGATCAGTCACGTGATCAGTGCATGATCAGCCACGTGATCAGTGCATGATCAGTCACGTGATCAGTGCATGATCAGCCACGTGATCAGTGCATGATCAGTCACGTGATCAGTGCATGATCAGCCACGTGATCAGTGCATGATCAGCCACGTGATCAGTGCATGATCAGTCACGTGATCAGTGCATGATCAGTACGTGATCAGTGCATGATCAGCCACGTGATCAGTGCATGATCAGCCACGTGATCAGTGCATGATCAGCCACGTGATCAGTGCATGATCAGTCACGTGATCAGTACATGATAGCTACGTGATCAGTGCATGATCAGCCACGTGATCAGTGCATGATAGCCACGTGATCAGTGCATGATAGCCACGTGATCAGTGCATGATCAGTCACGTGATCAGTGCATGATCAGCCACGTGATCAGTGCATGATCAGCCACGTGATCAGTGCATGATCAGCCACGTGATCAGTGCATGATGCCACGTGATCAGTGCATGATCAGTCACGTGATCAGTGCATGATCAGCCACGTGATCAGTGCATGATCAGCCACGTGATCAGTGCATGATCAGCCACGTGATCAGTGCATGATCAGTCACGTGATCAGTGCATGATCAGCCACGTGATCAGTGCATGATCAGTCACGTGATCAGTGCATGATCAGCCACGTGATCAGTGCATGATAGCCACGTGATCAGTGCATGATCAGTCACGTGATCAGTGCATGATCAGCCACGTGATCAGTGCATGATAGCCACGTGATCAGTGCATGATCAGCACGTGATCAGTGCATGATAGCCACGTGATCAGTGCATGATCAGTTACGTGAGCAGTGTATGATCAGCCACGTGATCAGTGCATGGTCAGACACGTGAACAGTGTATGATCAGCCACGTGATCAGTGCATGATATCCAAGTGATCAGTGCATGATCATCACGTGATCAGTGTATGATCAGCCACGTGAACAGTGCATGCTCAGTCACGTGATCAGGGCCTGCTGAGCTGCGTGATTACTGTCTGCTCATCTGCTTGACAATTGCCAGCTGAGCTGCACGATTCCTGCCTGTCATCTGCTTGACAATTGCCAGCTGTGCTGCGTAATTCCTGCCTGCTCAGCTGCTTGATTATTGCCAGCTGAGCAGCATGATTCCTCACAGCTGAGTTCCATGATTATTGCCTGCTGACTGTTTGATTCGTGCCTACTCAGCTCTTTGTTTATTGCCTCCAGAGGCACATGATCAGTGTATGATAGCAAACATGATCAGTGCATGATCAGTCACATGATCAGTGCCATTAAGTCACGTGATCACTACATGATAGTCATGTGATCAGTCCATGCTGTCAGCCACGTGATGATGCATGTGCATGCATGATCAGTCACGTGATCAGTGCATGATCAGTCACGTGATCAGTGCATGATCAGTCACGTGATCAGTGCATGATCAGTCACGTGATCAGTGCATGATCAGTCACGTGATCAGTGCATGATCGTGATCCATGATCAGATCAGTCAGTCACGTGATCAGTCAGTGTGACCAGCATGGTAGCTACGTGATCATTGCATGATCAGCCACGTGATCAGTGCATGATAGCCACGTGATCAGTGCATGATCAGTCACGTGATCAGTGCATGATCAGTCACGTGATCAGTGCATGATCAGTCACGTGATCAGTGCATGATCAATTACGTGATCAGTGCATGATCAGTCACGTGATCAGTACATGGTAGCTACGTGATCATTGCATGATCAGCCACGTGATCAGTGCATGATAGCCACGTGATCAGTGCATGATCAGTCACGTGATCAGTGTATGATCATCCACGTGATCAGTGCATGATCAGTCATGTGATCAGTGCATGATATAGACGTGATCAGTGCATGATCAGTCACGTGATCAGTGTATGATCAGCCACGTGATCAGTGCATGATAGCCAGTGATCAGTGCATGATAGCCAGTGATCAGTGCATGATCAGTCACGTGATCAGTGCATGATCAGCCACGTGATCAGTGCATGATAGCCACGTGATCAGTGCATGATCAGCCACGTGATCAGTGCATGATCAGTCACGTGATCAGTGCATGATCAGCCACGTGATCAGTGCATGATCAGTCACGTGATCAGTGTATGATCAGCCACGTGAACAGTGCATGCTCAGTCACGTGATCTGGGCCTGCTGAGCTGCGTGATTACTGTCTGCTCATCTGCTTGACAATTGCCAGCTGAGCTGCACGATTCCTGCCTGTCATCTGCTTGACAATTATCAGCTGTGCTGCGTAATTCCTGCCTGCTCAGCTGCTTGATTATTGCCAGCTGAGCAGCATGATTCCTCACACCTGAGTTCCATGATTATTGCCTGCTGACTGTTTGATTCGTGCCTACTCAGCTCTTTGTTTATTGCCTCCAGAGGCACATGATCAGTGTATGATAGCAAACATGATCAGCGCATGATCAGTCACATGATCAGCGCCATTAAGTCACGTGATCACTACATGATAGTCATGTGATCAGTCCATGCTCAGTCACGGTATCAGTGCATGATCAGCCACGTGATCAGTGCATGATCAGCCACGTGATCAGTGCATGATAGCCACGTGATCAGTGCATGATCAGTCACGTGATCAGTGCATGATCAGGCAGGTGATCAGTGCATGATCAGCCACGTGATCAGTGCATGATAGCCACGTGATCAGTGCATGATCAGTCACCTGATGGGTGTATGATCAGTCACGTGACCAGTACATGGTAGCTACATGATCATTGCATGATCAGCCACGTGAGTAGTGCATGATAGCCACGTGATCAGTGCATGATCAGTCACGTGATCAGTGCATGATCAGTCACGTGATCAGTGCATGATAAGTCACGTGATCAGTGCATGATCAGCCACGTGATCAGTGCATGATCAGTCACGTGATCAGTGCATGATAGCTACGTGATCAGTGCATGATCAGCCACGTGATCAGTGCATGATAGCCACGTGATCAGTGCATGATCAGTCACATGATCAGTGCATGATCATCCACGTGATCAGTGCATGATCAGTCACGTGATCAGTGCATGATATAGACGTGATCAGTGCATGATCAGTCACGTGATCAGTGCATGATCAGCCACGTGATCAGTGCATGATAGCCACGTGATCAGTGCATGATAGCCAGTGATCAGTGCATGATCAGTCACGTGATCAGTGCATGATCAGCCACGTGATCAGTGCATGATAGCCACGTGATCAGTGCATGATCAGCCACGTGATCAGTGCATGATCAGTCACGTGATCAGTGCATGATCAGCCACGTGATCAGTGCATGATCAGCCACGTGATCAGTGCATGATCAGCCACGTGATCAGTGCATGATAGCCACGTGATCAGTGCATGATCAGTCACGTGATCAGTGTATGATCAGCCACGTGATCAGTGCATGATAGCCACGTGATCAGTGCATGATCAGTCACGTGATCAGTGTATGATCAGCCACGTGAACAGTGCATGCTCAGTCACGTGATCTGGGCCTGCTGAGCTGCGTGATTACTGTCTGCTCATCTGCTTGACAATTGCCAGCTGAGCTGCACGATTCCTGCCTGTCATCTGCTTGACAATTGCCAGCTGTGCTGCGTAATTCCTGCCTGCTCAGCTGCTTGATTATTGCCAGCTGAGCAGCATGATTCCTCACACCTGAGTTCCATGATTATTGCCTGCTGACTGTTTGATTCGTGCCTACTCAGCTCTTTGTTTATTGCCTCCAGAGGCACATGATCAGTGTATGATAGCAAACATGATCAGCGCATGATCAGTCACATGATCAGCGCCATTAAGTCACGTGATCACTACATGATAGTCATGTGATCAGTCCATGCTCAGTCACGGTATCAGTGCATGATCAGCCACGTGATCAGTGCATGATCTGTCACAAGATTAGTGTATGATCATCCACGTGATCAGTGCATGGGCAGTCATGTGATCAGTGCATGATATAGACGTGATCAGTGCATGATCAGTCTCGTGATCAGTGCATGATAGCCACGTGATCAGTGCATGATCAGTCACCTGATGGGTGTATGATCATTCACGTGACCTGTACATGGTAGCTACATGATCATTGCATGATCAGCCACGTGAGTAGTGCATGATAGCCACGTGATCACTGCATGATCAGTCACGTGATCAGTGCATGATCAGTCATGTGACCAGTACATGGTAGCTGCGTGATCATGGCATGATCAGCCACGTGAGCAGTGCATGATAGCCACGTGATCAGTGCATGATCAGTCACGTGATCAGTGCATGATCAGTCACGTGATCAGTGCATGATCAGGCACGTGATCAGTGCATGTCAGCCACGTGATCAGTGCATGATAGCCACGTGATCAGTGCATGATCAGTCACGTGATCAGTGCATGATCAGTTATGTGATCAGTGCATGATCAGCCACGTGATCAGTGCATGATCAGCCACGTGATCAGTGCATGATCAATTACGTGATCAGTGCATGATCAGTCACGTGACCAGTACATGGTAGCTACGTGATCATTGCATGATCAGCCACGTGATCAGTGCATGATAGCCACGTGATCAGTGCATGATCAGTCATGTGATACGTGTGTGATCAGCCACGTGATCAGTGCATGATATCCACGTGATCAGTGCATGACAGCCACGTGATCAGTGCATGAGAGCCACGTGATCAGTGCATGATCAGTCACGTGATACATGTGTGATCAGCCACGTGATCAGTGCATGATGAGCCACGTGATCAGTGCAGGATCAATTACGTGATCAGTGCATGATCAGTCACGTGACCAGTACATGGTTGCTACGTGATCGTTGCATGATCAGCCACGTGAGCAGAGCATGATAGCCACGTGATCAGTGCATGATCAGTCACGTGATCAGTACATGATCAGTCACGTGAACAGTGCATGATCATTTACGTGATCTTTGCATGATCAGTCACGTGACCAGTATATGGTTGCTACGTGATCATTCCATGACGAGCCACGTGAGCAGTGCATGATAGCCACGTGATGTGTGCATGAGTTACGTGAGCAGAGTATGATCAGCCACGTGATCAGTGCATGAGTGCCACGTGATCAGTGCATGATATGTCACGTGACAGGTGTGTGATCAGCCACGTGAACAGTGCATGTTCAGCCACGTGATCAGTGCATGATAGCCACGTGATCAGTGCATGATCAGTTACGTGAGCAGTGTATGATCAGCCACGTGATCAGTGCATGGTCAGACACGTGAACAGTGTATGATCAGCCACGTGATCAGTGCATGATATCCAAGTGATCAGTGCATGATCATCACGTGATCAGTGTATGATCAGCCACGTGAACAGTGCATGCTCAGTCACGTGATCTGGGCCTGCTGAGCTGCGTGATTACTGTCTGCTCATCTGCTTGACAATTGCCAGCTGAGCTGCACGATTCCTGCCTGTCATCTGCTTGACAATTGCCAGCTGTGCTGCGTAATTCCTGCCTGCTCAGCTGCTTGATTATTGCCAGCTGAGCAGCATGATTCCTCACACCTGAGTTCCATGATTATTGCCTGCTGACTGTTTGATTCGTGCCTACTCAGCTCTTTGTTTATTGCCTCCAGAGGCACATGATCAGTGTATGATAGCAAACATGATCAGCGCATGATCAGTCACATGATCAGCGCCATTAAGTCACGTGATCACTACATGATAGTCATGTGATCAGTCCATGCTCAGTCACGGTATCAGTGCATGATCAGCCACGTGATCAGTGCATGATAGTCATGTGATCAGTGCATGATATAGATGTGATCAGTGCATGATCAGTCTCGTGATCAGTGCATGATAGCCACGTGATCAGTGCATGATCAGTCACCTGATGGGTGTATGATCATTCACGTGACCTGTACATGGTAGCTACATGATCATTGCATGATCAGCCACGTGAGTAGTGCATGATAGCCACGTGATCACTGCATGATCAGTCACGTGATCAGTGCATGATCAGTCATGTGACCAGTACATGGTAGCTGCGTGATCATGGCATGATCAGCCACGTGAGCAGTGCATGATAGCCACGTGATCAGTGCATGATCAGACACGTGATCAGTGCATGATCAGTCACGTGATCAGTGCATGATCAGCCACGTGATCAGTGCATGATCAGGCACGTGATCAGTGTATGTCCAGCCAAGTGATCAGTGCATGATAGCCACGTGATCAGTGCATGATCAGTCACGTGATCAGTGCATGATCAGTTATGTGATCAGTGTATGATCAGCCACGTGATCAGTGCATGATCAGCCACATGATCAGTGCATGATCAATTACGTGATCAGTGCATGATCAGTCACGTGACCAGTACATGGTAGCTACGTGATCATTGCCTGATCAGCCACGTGATCAGTGCATGATAGCCACGTGATCAGTGCATGATAGCCACGTGATCAGTGCATGATCAGTCATGTGATAGTGTGTGATCAGCCACATGATCAGTGCATGATATCCACGTGATCAGTGCATGACAGCCACGTGATCAGTGCATGAGAGCCACGTGATCAGTGCATGATCAGTCACGTGATCATGTGTGATCAGCCACGTGATCAGTGCATGATGAGCCACGTGATCAGTGCATGATCAATTACGTGATCAGTGCATGATCAGTCACGTGACCAGTACATGGTTGCTACGTGATCGTTGCATGATCAGCCACGTGAGCAGTGCATGATAGCCACGTGATCAGTGCATGATCAGTCACGTGATCAGTACATGATCAGTCACGTGAACAGTGCATGATCATTTACGTGATCTTTGCATGATCAGTCACGTGACCAGTATATGGTTGCTACGTGATCATTCCATGACGAGCCACGTGAGCAGTGCATGATAGCCACGTGATGTGTGCATGAGTTACGTGAGCAGAGTATGATCAGCCACGTGATCAGTGCATGAGTGCCACGTGATCAGTGCATGATATGTCACGTGACAGGTGTGTGATCAGCCACGTGATCAGTGCATGATCAGCCACGTGATCAGTGCATGATCAGTCACGTGATCAGTGCATGATCAGCCACGTGATCAGTGCATGATATCCACGTGATCAGTGCATGATCATCACGTGATCAGTGCATGATCAGCCACGTGATCAGTGCATGCTCAGTCACGTGATCTGGGCCTGCTGAGCTGCACGATTCCTGCCTGTCATCTGCTTGACAATTGCCAGCTGTGCTGCGTAATTCCTGCCTGCTCAGCTGCTTGATTATTGCCAGCTGAGCAGCATGATTCCTCACACCTGTGTTCCATGATTATTGCCTGCTGACTGTTTGATTCGTGCCTACTCAGCTCTTTGTTTATTGCCTCCAGAGGCACATGATCAGTGTATGATAGCAAACATGATCAGCGCATGATCAGTCACATGATCAGCGCCATTAAGTCACGTGATCACTACATGATAGTCATGTGATCAGTCCATGCTCAGTCACGGTATCAGTGCATGATCAGCCACGTGATCAGTGCATGATCTGTCACAAGATTAGTGTATGATCATCCACGTGATCAGTGCATGGGCAGTCATGTGATCAGTGCATGATATAGACGTGATCAGTGCATGATCAGTCACCTGATGGGTGTATGATCATTCACGTGATACATGGTAGCTACATGATCATTGCATGATCAGCCACGTGAGTAGTGCATGATAGCCACGTGATCAGTGCATGATCAGTCACGTGATCAGTGCATGATCAGTCATGACCAGTACATGGTAGCTGCGTGATCATGGCATGATCAGCCACGTGAGCAGTGCATGATAGCCACGTGATCAGTGCATGATCAGTCACGTGATCAGTGCATGATCAGTCACGTGATCAGTGCATGATCAGCACGTGATCAGTGCATGTCAGCCAAGTGATCAGTGCATGATAGCCACGTGATCAGTGCATGATCAGTCACGTGATCAGTGCATGATCAGTTATGTGATCAGTGCATGATCAGCCACGTGATCAGTGCATGATCAGCCATGATCAGTGCATGATCAATTACGTGATCAGTGCATGATCAGTCACGTGACCAGTACATGGTAGCTACGTGATCATTGCATGATCAGCCACGTGATCAGTGCATGATAGCCACGTGATCAGTGCATGATCAGTCATGTGATACGTGTGTGATCAGCCACATGATCAGTGCATGATATCCACGTGATCAGTGCATGACAGCCACGTGATCAGTGCATGAGCCACGGGATCAGTGCATGATCAGTCACGTGATACATGTGTGATCAGCCACGTGATCAGTGCATGATGAGCCACGTGATCAGTGCAGGATCAATTACGTGATCAGTGCATGATCAGTCACGTGACCAGTACATGGTTGCTACGTGATCGTTGCATGATCAGCCACGTGAGCAGAGCATGATAGCCACGTGATCAGTGCATGATCAGTCACGTGATCAGTACATGATCAGTCACGTGAACAGTGCATGATCATTTACGTGATCTTTGCATGATCAGTCACGTGACCAGTATATGGTTGCTACGTGATCATTCCATGACGAGCCACGTGAGCAGTGCATGATAGCCACGTGATGTGTGCATGAGTTACGTGAGCAGAGTATGATCAGCCACGTGATCAGTGCATGAGTGCCACGTGATCAGTGCATGATATGTCACGTGACAGGTGTGTGATCAGCCACGTGAACAGTGCATGTTCAGCCACGTGATCAGTGCATGATAGCCACGTGATCAGTGCATGATCAGTTACGTGAGCAGTGTATGATCAGCCACGTGATCAGTGCATGGTCAGACACGTGAACAGTGTATGATCAGCCACGTGATCAGTGCATGATATCCAAGTGATCAGTGCATGATCATCACGTGATCAGTGTATGATCAGCCACGTGAACAGTGCATGCTCAGTCACGTGATCTGGGCCTGCTGAGCTGCGTGATTACTGTCTGCTCATCTGCTTGACAATTGCCAGCTGAGCTGCACGATTCCTGCCTGTCATCTGCTTGACAATTGCCAGCTGTGCTGCGTAATTCCTGCCTGCTCAGCTGCTTGATTATTGCCAGCTGAGCAGCATGATTCCTCACACCTGAGTTCCATGATTATTGCCTGCTGACTGTTTGATTCGTGCCTACTCAGCTCTTTGTTTATTGCCTCCAGAGGCACATGATCAGTGTATGATAGCAAACATGATCAGCGCATGATCAGTCACATGATCAGCGCCATTAAGTCACGTGATCACTACATGATAGTCATGTGATCAGTCCATGCTCAGTCACGGTATCAGTGCATGATCAGCCACGTGATCAGTGCATGATCTGTCACAAGATTAGTGTATGATCATCCACGTGATCAGTGCACGGGCAGTCATGTGATCAGTGCATGATATAGACGTGAACAGTGCATGATCAGTCTCGTGATCAGTGCATGATAGCCACGTGATCAGTGCATGATCAGTCACCTGATGGGTGTATGATCATTCACGTGACCTGTACATGGTAGCTACATGATCATTGCATGATCAGCCACGTGAGTAGTGCATGATAGCCACGTGATCACTGCATGATCAGTCACGTGATCAGTGCATGATCAGTCATGTGACCAGTACATGGTAGCTGCGTGATCATGGCATGATCAGCCACGTGAGCAGTGCATGATAGCCACGTGATCAGTGCATGATCAGACACGTGATCAGTGCATGATCAGTCACGTGATCAGTGCATGATCAGCCACGTGATCAGTGCATGATCAGGCACGTGATCAGTGTATGTCAGCCAAGTGATCAGTGCATGATAGCCACGTGATCAGTGCATGATCAGTCACGTGATCAGTGCATGATCAGTTATGTGATCAGTGTATGATCAGCCACGTGATCAGTGCATGATCAGCCACATGATCAGTGCATGATCAATTACGTGATCAGTGCATGATCAGTCACGTGACCAGTACATGGTAGCTACGTGATCATTGCCTGATCAGCCACGTGATCAGTGCATGATAGCCACGTGATCAGTGCATGATAGCCACGTGATCAGTGCATGATCAGTCATGTGATACGTGTGTGATCAGCCACGTGATCAGTGCATGATATCCACGTGATCAGTGCATGACAGCCACGTGATCAGTGCATGAGAGCCACGTGATCAGTGCATGATCAGTCACGTGATACATGTGTGATCAGCCACGTGATCAGTGCATGATGAGCCACGTGATCAGTGCAGGATCAATTACGTGATCAGTGCATGATCAGTCACGTGACCAGTACATGGTTGCTACGTGATCGTTGCATGATCAGCCACGTGAGCAGAGCATGATAGCCACGTGATCAGTGCATGATCAGTCACGTGATCAGTACATGATCAGTCACGTGAACAGTGCATGATCATTTACGTGATCTTTGCATGATCAGTCACGTGACCAGTATATGGTTGCTACGTGATCATTCCATGACGAGCCACGTGAGCAGTGCATGATAGCCACGTGATGTGTGCATGAGTTACGTGAGCAGAGTATGATCAGCCACGTGATCAGTGCATGATATGTCACGTGACAGTGTGTGATCAGCCACGTGAACAGTGCATGTTCAGCCACGTGATCAGTGCATGATAGCCACGTGATCAGTGCATGATCAGTTACGTGAGCAGTGTATGATCAGCCACGTGATCAGTGCATGGTCAGACACGTGAACAGTGTATGATCAGCCACGTGATCAGTGCATGATATCCAAGTGATCAGTGCATGATCATCACGTGATCAGTGTATGATCAGCCACGTGAACAGTGCATGCTCAGTCACGTGATCTGGGCCTGCTGAGCTGCGTGATTACTGTCTGCTCATCTGCTTGACAATTGCCAGCTGAGCTGCACGATTCCTGCCTGTCATCTGCTTGACAATTGCCAGCTGTGCTGCGTAATTCCTGCCTGCTCAGCTGCTTGATTATTGCCAGCTGAGCAGCATGATTCCTCACACCTGAGTTCCATGATTATTGCCTGCTGACTGTTTGATTCGTGCCTACTCAGCTCTTTGTTTATTGCCTCCAGAGGCACATGATCAGTGTATGATAGCAAACATGATCAGCGCATGATCAGTCACATGATCAGCGCCATTAAGTCACGTGATCACTACATGATAGTCATGTGATCAGTCCATGCTCAGTCACGGTATCAGTGCATGATCAGCCACGTGATCAGTGCATGATCTGTCACAAGATTAGTGTATGATCATCCACGTGATCAGTGCATGGGCAGTCATGTGATCAGTGCATGATATAGACGTGATCAGTGCATGATCAGTCTCGTGATCAGTGCATGATAGCCACGTGATCAGTGCATGATCAGTCACCTGATGGGTGTATGATCATTCACGTGACCTGTACATGGTAGCTACATGATCATTGCATGATCAGCCACGTGAGTAGTTCATGATAGCCACGTGATCACTGCATGATCAGTCACGTGATCAGTGCATGATCAGTCATGTGACCAGTACATGGTAGCTGCGTGATCATGGCATGATCAGCCACGTGAGCAGTGCATGATAGCCACGTGATCAGTGCATGATCAGACACGTGATCAGTGCATGATCAGTCACGTGATCAGTGCATGATCAGCCACGTGATCAGTGCATGATCAGGCACGTGATCAGTGTATGTCAGCCAGTGATCAGTGCATGATAGCCACGTGATCAGTGCATGATCAGTCACGTGATCAGTGCATGATCAGTTATGTGATCAGTGTATGATCAGCCACGTGATCAGTGCATGATCAGCCACATGATCAGTGCATGATCAATTACGTGATCAGTGCATGATCAGTCACGTGACCAGTACATGGTAGCTACGTGATCATTGCATGATCAGCCACGTGATCAGTGCATGATAGCCACGTGATCAGTGCATGATAGCCACGTGATCAGTGCATGATCAGTCATGTGATACGTGTGTGATCAGCCACGTGATCAGTGCATGATATCCACGTGATCAGTGCATGACAGCCACGTGATCAGTGCATGAGAGCCACGTGATCAGTGCATGATCAGTCACGTGATACATGTGTGATCAGCCACGTGATCAGTGCATGATGAGCCACGTGATCAGTGCATGATCAATTACGTGATCAGTGCATGATCAGTCACGTGACCAGTACATGGTTGCTACGTGATCGTTGCATGATCAGCCACGTGAGCAGTGCATGATAGCCACGTGATCAGTGCATGATCAGTCACGTGATCAGTACATGATCAGTCACGTGAACAGTGCATGATCATTTACGTGATCTTTGCATGATCAGTCACGTGACCAGTATATGGTTGCTACGTGATCATTCCATGACGAGCCACGTGAGCAGTGCATGATAGCCACGTGATGTGTGCATGAGTTACGTGAGCAGAGTATGATCAGCCACGTGATCAGTGCATGAGTGCCACGTGATCAGTGCATGATATGTCACGTGACAGGTGTGTGATCAGCCACGTGATCAGTGCATGTTCAGCCACGTGATCAGTGCATGATAGCCACGTGATCAGTGCATGATCAGTTACGTGAGCAGTGTATGATCAGCCACGTGATCAGTGCATGATCAGCCACGTGATCAGTGCATGATCAGCCACGTGATCAGTGCATGGTAGCCACGTGATCAGTGCATGATCAGTCACGTGATCAGTGTATGATCAGCCACGTGATCAGTGCATGATATCCAAGTGATCAGTGCATGATCATCACGTGATCAGTGTATGATCAGCCACGTGAACAGTGCATGCTCAGTCACGTGATCTGGGCCTGCTGAGCTGCGTGATTACTGTCTGCTCATCTGCTTGACAATTGCCAGCTGAGCTGCACGATTCCTGCCTGTCATCTGCTTGACAATTGCCAGCTGTGCTGCGTAATTCCTGCCTGCTCAGCTGCTTGATTATTGCCAGCTGAGCAGCATGATTCCTCACACCTGAGTTCCATGATTATTGCCTGCTGACTGTTTGATTCGTGCCTACTCAGCTCTTTGTTTATTGCCTCCAGAGGCACATGATCAGTGTATGATAGCAAACATGATCAGCGCATGATCAGTCACATGATCAGCGCCATTAAGTCACGTGATCACTACATGATAGTCATGTGATCAGTCCATGCTCAGTCACGGTATCAGTGCATGATCAGCCACGTGATCAGTGCATGATCTGTCACAAGATTAGTGTATGATCATCCACGTGATCAGTGCACGGGCAGTCATGTGATCAGTGCATGATATAGACGTGAACAGTGCATGATCAGTCTCGTGATCAGTGCATGATAGCCACGTGATCAGTGCATGATCAGTCACCTGATGGGTGTATGATCATTCACGTGACCTGTACATGGTAGCTACATGATCATTGCATGATCAGCCACGTGAGTAGTTCATGATAGCCACGTGATCACTGCATGATCAGTCACGTGATCAGTGCATGATCAGTCATGTGACCAGTACATGGTAGCTGCGTGATCATGGCATGATCAGCCACGTGAGCAGTGCATGATAGCCACGTGATCAGTGCATGATCAGACACGAGATCAGTGCATGATCAGTCACGTGATCAGTGCATGATCAGGCACGTGATCAGTGTATGTCAGCCAAGTGATCAGTGCATGATAGCCACGTGATCAGTGCATGATCAGTCACGTGATCAGTGCATGATCAGTTATGTGATCAGTGTATGATCAGCCACGTGATCAGTGCATGATCAGCCACATGATCAGTGCATGATCAATTACGTGATCAGTGCATGATCAGTCACGTGACCAGTACATGGTAGCTACGTGATCATTGCATGATCAGCCACGTGATCAGTGCATGATAGCCACGTGATCAGTGCATGATCAGTCATGTGATACGTGTGTGATCAGCCACGTGATCAGTGCATGATATCCACGTGATCAGTGCATGACAGGCACGTGATCAGTGCATGAGAGCCACGTGATCAGTGCATGATCAGTCACGTGATACATGTGTGATCAGCCACGTGATCAGTGCATGATGAGCCACGTGATCAGTGCAGGATCAATTACGTGATCAGTGCATGATCAGTCACGTGACCAGTACATGGTTGCTACGTGATCGTTGCATGATCAGCCACGTGAGCAGAGCATGATAGCCACGTGGTCAGTGCATGATCAGTCACGTGATCAGTACATGATCAGTCACGTGAACAGTGCATGATCTTTTACGTGATCTTTGCATGATCAGTCACGTTACCAGTATATGGTTGCTACGTGATCATTCCATGACGAGCCACGTGAGCAGTGCATGATAGCCACGTGATGTGTGCATGAGTTACGTGAGCAGAGTATGATCAGCCACGTGATCAGTGCATGAGTGCCACGTGATCAGTGCATGATATGTCACGTGACAGGTGTGTGATCAGCCACGTGAACAGTGCATGTTCAGCCACGTGATCAGTGCATGATAGCCACGTGATCAGTGCATGATCAGTTACGTGAGCAGTGTATGATCAGCCACGTGATCAGTGCATGGTCAGACACGTGAACAGTGTATGATCAGCCACGTGATCAGTGCATGATATCCAAGTGATCAGTGCATGATCATCACGTGATCAGTGTATGATCAGCCACGTGAACAGTGCATGCTCAGTCACGTGATCTGGGCCTGCTGAGCTGCGTGATTACTGTCTGCTCATCTGCTTGACAATTGCCAGCTGAGCTGCACGATTCCTGCCTGTCATCTGCTTGACAATTGCCAGCTGTGCTGCGTAATTCCTGCCTGCTCAGCTGCTTGATTATTGCCAGCTGAGCAGCATGATTCCTCACACCTGAGTTCCATGATTATTGCCTGCTGACTGTTTGATTCGTGCCTACTCAGCTCTTTGTTTATTGCCTCCAGAGGCACATGATCAGTGTATGATAGCAAACATGATCAGCGCATGATCAGTCACATGATCAGCGCCATTAAGTCACGTGATCACTACATGATAGTCATGTGATCAGTCCATGCTCAGTCACGGTATCAGTGCATGATCAGCCACGTGATCAGTGCATGATAGTCATGTGATCAGTGCATGATCAGTTACGTGATCAGTGCATGATCAGTCACGTGATCAGTGCATGATAGCCACGTGATCAGTGCATGATCAGTCACCTGATGGGTGTATGATCATTCACGTGACCTGTACATGGTAGCTACATGATCATTGCATGATCAGCCACGTGAGTAGTTCATGATAGCCACGTGATCACTGCATGATCAGTCACGTGATCAGTGCATGATCAGTCATGTGACCAGTACATGGTAGCTGCGTGATCATGGCATGATCAGCCACGTGAGCAGTGCATGATAGCCACGTGATCAGTGCATGATCAGACACGAGATCAGTGCATGATCAGTCACGTGATCAGTGCATGATCAGCCACGTGATCAGTGCATGACCAGGCACGTGATCAGTGTATGTCAGCCAAGTGATCAGTGCATGATAGCCACGTGATCAGTGCATGATCAGTCACGTGATCAGTGCATGATCAGTTATGTGATCAGTGTATGATCAGCCACGTGATCAGTGCATGATCAGCCACATGATCAGTGCATGATCAATTACGTGATCAGTGCATGATCAGTCACGTGACCAGTACATGGTAGCTACGTGATCATTGCCTGATCAGCCACGTGATCAGTGCATGATAGCCACGTGATCAGTGCATGATAGCCACGTGATCAGTGCATGATCAGTCATGTGATACGTGTGTGATCAGCCACGTGATCAGTGCATGATATCCACGTGATCAGTGCATGACAGCCACGTGATCAGTGCATGAGAGCCACGTGATCAGTGCATGATCAGTCACGTGATACATGTGTGATCAGCCACGTGATCAGTGCATGATGAGCCACGTGATCAGTGCAGGATCAATTACGTGATCAGTGCATGATCAGTCACGTGACCAGTACATGGTTGCTACGTGATCGTTGCATGATCAGCCACGTGAGCAGTGCATGATAGCCACGTGATCAGTGCATGATCAGTCACGTGATCAGTACATGATCAGTCACGTGAACAGTGCATGATCATTTACGTGATCTTTGCATGATCAGTCACGTTACCAGTATATGGTTGCTACGTGATCATTCCATGACAGCCACGTGAGCAGTGCATGATAGCCACGTGATGTGTGCATGAGTTACGTGAGCAGAGTATGATCAGCCACGTGATCAGTGCATGAGTGCCACGTGATCAGTGCATGATATGTCACGTGACAGTGTGTGATCAGCCACGTGATCAGTGCATGATCAGCCACGTGATCAGTGCATGATCAGTCACGTGATCAGTGCATGATCAGCCACGTGATCAGTGCATGATAGCCACGTGATCAGTGCATGATCATCACGTGATCAGTGCATGATCAGCCACGTGATCAGTGCATGCTCAGTCACGTGATCTGTGCCTGCTGAGCTGCACGATTCCTGCCTGTCATCTGCTTGACAATTGCCAGCTGTGCTGCGTAATTCCTGCCTGCTCAGCTGCTTGATTATTGCCAGCTGAGCAGCATGATTCCTCACACCTGAGTTCCATGATTATTGCCTGCTGACTGTTTGATTCGTGCCTACTCAGCTCTTTGTTTATTGCCTCCAGAGGCACATGATCAGTGTATGATAGCAAACATGATCAGCGCATGATCAGTCACATGATCAGCGCCATTAAGTCACGTGATCACTACATGATAGTCATGTGATCAGTCCATGCTCAGTCACGGTATCAGTGCATGATCAGCCACGTGATCAGTGCATGATCTGTCACAAGATTAGTGTATGATCATCCACGTGATCAGTGCATGGCAGTCATGTGATCAGTGCATGATATAGACGTGATCAGTGCATGATCAGTCACGTGATCAGTGCATGATTCACGTGACCTGTACATGGTAGCCACATGATCATTGCATGATCAGCCACGTGATAGTTCATGATAGCCACGTGATCATGCATGATCAGTCACGTGATCAGTGCATGATCAGTCATGTGACCAGTGCATGGTAGCTGCGTGATCATGCATGATCAGCCACGTGAGCAGTGCATGATAGCCACGTGATCAGTGCATGATCAGACGTGATCAGTGCATGATCAGTCACGTGATCAGTGCATGATCAGGCACGTGATCAGTGCATGATCAGCCACGTGATCAGTGCATGATAGCCACGTGATCAGTGCATGATCAGTCACGTGATCAGTGCATGATCAGTTATGTGATCAGTGCATGATCAGCCACGTGATCAGTGCATGATCAGCCACGTGATCAGTGCATGATCAATTACGTGATCAGTGCATGATCAGTCACGTGACCAGTACATGGTAGCTACGTGATCATTGCATGATCAGCCACGTGATCAGTGCATGATAGCCACGTGATCAGTGCATGATCAGTCATGTGATACGTGTGTGATCAGCCACGTGATCAGTGCATGATATCCACGTGATCAGTGCATGACAGCCACGTGATCAGTGCATGAGAGCCACGTGATCAGTGCATGATCAGTCACGTGATACATGTGTGATCAGCCACGTGATCAGTGCATGATGAGCCACGTGATCAGTGCAGGATCAATTACGTGATCAGTGCATGATCAGTCACGTGACCAGTACATGGTTGCTACGTGATCGCTGCATGATCAGCCACGTGAGCAGAGCATGATAGCCACGTGATCAGTGCATGATCAGTCACGCGATCAGTACATGATCAGTCACGTGAACAGTGCATGATCATTTACGTGATCTTTGCATGATCAGTCACGTGACCAGTATATGGTTGCTACGCGATCATTCCATGACGAGCCACGTGAGCAGTGCATGATAGCCACGCGATGTGTGCATGAGTTACGTGAGCAGAGTATGATCAGCCACGTGATCAGTGCATGAGTGCCACGTGATCAGTGCATGATATGTCACGTGACAGGTGTGTGATCAGCCACGTGAACAGTGCATGTTCAGCCACGTGATCAGTGCATGATAGCCACGTGATCAGTGCATGATCAGTTACGTGAGCAGTGTATGATCAGCCACGTGATCAGTGCATGGTCAGACACGTGAACAGTGTATGATCAGCCACGTGATCAGTGCATGATATCCAAGTGATCAGTGCATGATCATCACGTGATCAGTGTATGATCAGCCACGTGAACAGTGCATGCTCAGTCACGTGATCTGGGCCTGCTGAGCTGCGTGATTACTGTCTGCTCATCTGCTTGACAATTGCCAGCTGAGCTGCACGATTCCTGCCTGTCATCTGCTTGACAATTGCCAGCTGTGCTGCGTAATTCCTGCCTGCTCAGCTGCTTGATTATTGCCAGCTGAGCAGCATGATTCCTCACACCTGAGTTCCATGATTATTGCCTGCTGACTGTTTGATTCGTGCCTACTCAGCTCTTTGTTTATTGCCTCCAGAGGCACATGATCAGTGTATGATAGCAAACATGATCAGCGCATGATCAGTCACATGATCAGCGCCATTAAGTCACGTGATCACTACATGATAGTCATGTGATCAGTCCATGCTCAGTCACGGTATCAGTGCATGATCAGCCACGTGATCAGTGCATGATCTGTCACAGATTAGTGTATGATCATCCACGTGATCAGTGCATGGGCAGTCATGTGATCAGTGCATGATATAGACGTGAACAGTGCATGATCAGTCTCGTGATCAGTGCATGATAGCCACGTGATCAGTGCATGATCAGTCACCTGATGGGTGTATGATCATTCACGTGACCTGTACATGGTAGCTACATGATCATTGCATGATCAGCCACGTGAGTAGTGCATGATAGCCACGTGATCACTGCATGATCAGTCACGTGATCAGTGCATGATCAGTCATGTGACCAGTACATGGTAGCTGCGTGATCATGGCATGATCAGCCACGTGAGCAGTGCATGATAGCCACGTGATCAGTGCATGATCAGACACGAGATCAGTGCATGATCAGTCACGTGATCAGTGCATGATCAGCCACGTGATCAGTGCATGATCAGGCACGTGATCAGTGTATGTCAGCCAAGTGATCAGTGCATGATAGCCACGTGATCAGTGCATGATCAGTCACGTGATCAGTGCATGATCAGTTATGTGATCAGTGTATGATCAGCCACGTGATCAGTGCATGATCAGCCACATGATCAGTGCATGATCAATTACGTGATCAGTGCATGATCAGTCACGTGACCAGTACATGGTAGCTACGTGATCATTGCCTGATCAGCCACGTGATCAGTGCATGATAGCCACGTGATCAGTGCATGATAGCCACGTGATCAGTGCATGATCAGTCATGTGATACGTGTGTGATCAGCCACGTGATCAGTGCATGATATCCACGTGATCAGTGCATGACAGCCACGCGATCAGTGCATGAGAGCCACGTGATCAGTGCATGATCAGTCACGTGATACATGTGTGATCAGCCACGTGATCAGTGCATGATGAGCCACGTGATCAGTGCAGGATCAATTACGTGATCAGTGCATGATCAGTCACGTGACCAGTACATGGTTGCTACGTGATCGTTGCATGATCAGCCACGTGAGCAGTGCATGATAGCCACGTGATCAGTGCATGATCAGTCACGTGATCAGTACATGATCAGTCACGTGAACAGTGCATGATCATTTACGTGATCTTTGCATGATCAGTCACGTGACCAGTATATGGTTGCTACGTGATCATTCCATGACAGCCACGTGAGCAGTGCATGATAGCCACGTGATGTGTGCATGAGTTACGTGAGCAGAGTATGATCAGCCACGTGATCAGTGCATGATATGTCACGTGACAGGTGTGTGATCAGCCACGTGAACAGTGCATGTTCAGCCACGTGATCAGTGCATGATAGCCACGTGATCAGTGCATGATCAGTTACGTGAGCAGTGTATGATCAGCCACGTGATCAGTGCATGGTCAGACACGTGAACAGTGTATGATCAGCCACGTGATCAGTGCATGATATCCAAGTGATCAGTGCATGATCATCACGTGATCAGTGTATGATCAGCCACGTGAACAGTGCATGCTCAGTCACGTGATCTGGGCCTGCTGAGCTGCGTGATTACTGTCTGCTCATCTGCTTGACAATTGCCAGCTGAGCTGCACGATTCCTGCCTGTCATCTGCTTGACAATTGCCAGCTGTGCCGCGTAATTCCTGCCTGCTCAGCTGCTTGATTATTGCCAGCTGAGCAGCATGATTCCTCACACCTGAGTTCCATGATTATTGCCTGCTGACTGTTTGATTCGTGCCTACTCAGCTCTTTGTTTATTGCCTCCAGAGGCACATGATCAGTGTATGATAGCAAACATGATCAGCGCATGATCAGTCACATGATCAGTGCCATTAAGTCACGTGATCACTACATGATAGTCATGTGATCAGTCCATGCTCAGTCACGGTATCAGTGCATGATCAGCCACGTGATCAGTGCATGATCTGTCACAAGATTAGTGTATGATCATCCACGTGATCAGTGCATGGCAGTCATGTGATCAGTGCATGATATAGACGCGAACAGTGCATGATCAGTCTCGTGATCAGTGCATGATAGCCACGTGATCAGTGCATGATCAGTCACCTGATGGGTGTATGATCATTCACGCGACCTGTACATGGTAGCTACATGATCATTGCATGATCAGCCACGTGAGTAGTTCATGATAGCCACGCGATCACTGCATGATCAGTCACGCGATCAGTGCATGATCAGTCATGTGACCAGTACATGGTAGCTGCGCGATCATGGCATGATCAGCCACGTGATCAGTGCATGATAGCCACGTGATCAGTGCATGATCAGTCACGTGATCAGTGCATGATCAGTCACGTGATCAGTGCATGATCAGCCACGCGATCAGTGCATGACCAGGCACGTGATCAGTGTATGTCAGCCACGTGATCAGTGCATGATAGCCACGTGATCAGTGCATGATCAGTCACGTGATCAGTGCATGATCAGTTACGTGATCAGTGTATGATCAGCCACGTGATCAGTGCATGATCAGCCACATGATCAGTGCATGATCAATTACGTGATCAGTGCATGATCAGTCACGTGATCAGCATGGTAGCTACGTGATCATTGCATGATCAGCCACGTGATCAGTGCATGATAGCCACGCGATCAGTGCATGATAGCCACGTGATCAGTGCATGATCAGTCATGTGATACGTGTGTGATCAGCCACGTGATCAGTGCATGATATCCACGTGATCAGTGCATGACAGCCACGTGATCAGTGCATGAGAGCCACGGGATCAGTGCATGATCAGTCACGCGATACATGTGTGATCAGCCACGTGATCAGTGCATGATGAGCCACGTGATCAGTGCAGGATCAATTACGTGATCAGTGCATGATCAGTCACGTGACCAGTACATGGTTGCTACGTGATCGCTGCATGATCAGCCACGTGAGCAGAGCATGATAGCCACGTGATCAGTGCATGATCAGTCACGTGATCAGTACATGATCAGTCACGCGAACAGTGCATGATCATTTACGTGATCTTTGCATGATCAGTCACGCTACCAGTATATGGTTGCTACGCGATCATTCCATGACGAGCCACGTGAGCAGTGCATGATAGCCACGTGATGTGTGCATGAGTTACGTGAGCAGAGCATGATCAGCCACGTGATCAGTGCATGAGTGCCACGTGATCAGTGCATGATATGTCACGGGACAGGTGTGTGATCAGCCACGTGAACAGTGCATGTTCAGCCACGTGATCAGTGCATGATAGCCACGTGATCAGTGCATGATCAGTTACGTGAGCAGTGTATGATCAGCCACGTGATCAGTGCATGGTCAGACACGTGAACAGTGTATGATCAGCCACGTGATCAGTGCATGATATCCAAGCGATCAGTGCATGATCATCACGTGATCAGTGTATGATCAGCCACGTGAACAGTGCATGCTCAGTCACGTGATCTGGGCCCGCTGAGCTGCGTGATTACTGTCTGCTCATCTGCTTGACAATTGCCAGCTGAGCTGCACGATTCCTGCCTGTCATCTGCTTGACAATTGCCAGCTGTGCTGCGTAATTCCTGCCTGCTCAGCTGCTTGATTATTGCCAGCTGAGCAGCATGATTCCTCACACCTGAGTTCCATGATTATTGCCTGCTGACTGTTTGATTCGTGCCTACTCAGCTCTTTGTTTATTGCCTCCAGAGGCACATGATCAGTGTATGATAGCAAACATGATCAGCGCATGATCAGTCACATGATCAGCGCCATTAAGTCACGTGATCACTACATGATAGTCATGTGATCAGTCCATGCTCAGTCACGGTATCAGTGCATGATCAGCCACGTGATCAGTGCATGATCTGTCACAAGATTAGTGTATGATCATCCACGTGATCAGTGCATGGCAGTCATGTGATCAGTGCATGATATAGACGTGATCAGTGCATGATCAGTCTCGTGATCAGTGCATGATAGCCACGCGATCAGTGCATGATCAGTCACCTGATGGGTGTATGATCATTCACGTGACCTGTACATGGTAGCTACATGATCATTGCATGATCAGCCACGTGAGTAGTGCATGATAGCCACGTGATCACTGCATGATCAGTCACGTGATCAGTGCATGATCAGTCATGTGACCAGTACATGGTAGCTGCGTGATCATGGCATGATCAGCCACGTGAGCAGTGCATGATAGCCACGTGATCAGTGCATGATCAGACACGTGATCAGTGCATGATCAGTCACGTGATCAGTGCATGATCAGCCACGTGATCAGTGCATGATCAGGCACGTGATCAGTGTATGTCAGCCACGTGATCAGTGCATGATAGCCACGTGATCAGTGCATGATCAGTCACGTGATCAGTGCATGATCAGTTACGTGATCAGTGTATGATCAGCCACGTGATCAGTGCATGATCAGCCACGTGATCAGTGCATGATCAATTACGTGATCAGTGCATGATCAGTCACGTGATCAGTACATGGTAGCTACGTGATCATTGCATGATCAGCCACGTGATCAGTGCATGATAGCCACGTGATCAGTGCATGATAGCCACGTGATCAGTGCATGATCAGTCACGTGACGTGGTGATCAGCCACGTGATCAGTGCATGATATCCACGTGATCAGTGCATGACAGCCACGCGATCAGTGCATGAGAGCCACGTGATCAGTGCATGATCAGTCACGTGATACATGTGTGATCAGCCACGTGATCAGTGCATGATGAGCCACGTGATCAGTGCATGATCAATTACGTGATCAGTGTATGATCAGTCACGTGACAGTACATGGTTGGCACGTGATCTGCATGATCAGCCACGTGATCAGTGCATGATAGCCACGTGATCAGTGCATGATCAGTCACGTGATCAGTGCATGATCAGTCACGTGATCAGTGCATGATCAGTCACGTGATCTTTGCATGATCAGTCACGTGACAGTATATGGTTGCTACGTGATCATTCCATGACGAGCCACGTGAGCAGTGCATGATAGCCACGTGATGTGTGCATGAGTTACGTGATCAGTGCATGATCAGCCACGCGATCAGTGCATGAGTGCCACGTGATCAGTGCATGATATGTCACGTGACAGTGTGTGATCAGCCACGTGATCAGTGCATGTTCAGCCACGTGATCAGTGCATGATAGTCACGTGATCAGTGCATGATCAGTCACGTGATCAGTGCATGATCAGCCACGTGATCAGTGCATGATCAGACACGTGATCAGTGCATGATCAGCCACGTGATCAGTGCATGATAGCTGCGTGATCAGTGCATGATCAGCCACGTGATCAGTGCATGATCAGCCACGTGATCAGTGCATGATCAGTCACGTGATCAGTGCATGATCAGCCACGTGATCAGTGCATGATCAGCCACGTGATCAGTGCATGATCAGTCACGTGATCAGTGCATGATCAGCCACGTGATCAGTGCATGATCAGCCACGTGATCAGTGCATGATCAGCCACGTGATCAGTGCATGATCAGCCACGTGATCAGTGCATGATCAGTCACGTGACAGTGCATGATCAGCTACGTGATCAGTGCATGATAGCCACGTGATCAGTGCATGATAGCCACGTGATCAGTGCATGATAGCCACGCGATCAGTGCATGATCAGTCACGTGATACGCGTGTGATCAGCCACGTGATCAGTGCATGATATCCACGCGATCAGTGCATGACAGCCACGTGATCAGTGCATGATGAGCCACGTGATCAGTGCATGATCAGTCACGTGATACATGTGATCAGCCACGTGATCAGTGCATGATGAGCCACGTGATCAGTGCAGGATCAATTACGTGATCAGTGCATGATCAGTCACGTGACCAGTACATGGTTGCTACGTGATCGCTGCATGATCAGCCACGTGAGCAGAGCATGATAGCCACGTGATCAGTGCATGATCAGTCACGTGATCAGTACATGATCAGTCACGCGAACAGTGCATGATCATTTACGTGATCTTTGCATGATCAGTCACGTGACCAGTATATGGTTACGCGATCATTCCATGACGAGCCACGTGAGCAGTGCATGATAGCCACGTGATGTGTGCATGAGTTACGTGAGCAGAGTATGATCAGCCACGTGATCAGTGCATGAGTGCCACGTGATCAGTGCATGATATGTCACGTGACAGGTGTGTGATCAGCCACGTGAACAGTGCATGTTCAGCCACGTGATCAGTGCATGATAGCCACGCGATCAGTGCATGATCAGTTACGTGAGCAGTGTATGATCAGCCACGTGATCAGTGCATGGTCAGACACGTGAACAGTGTATGATCAGCCACGTGATCAGTGCATGATATCCAAGTGATCAGTGCATGATCATCACGCGATCAGTGTATGATCAGCCACGTGAACAGTGCATGCTCAGTCACGTGATCTGGGCCTGCTGAGCTGCGTGATTACTGTCTGCTCATCTGCTTGACAATTGCCAGCTGAGCTGCACGATTCCTGCCTGTCATCTGCTTGACAATTGCCAGCTGTGCTGCATAATTCCTGCCTGCTCAGCTGCTTGATTATTGCCAGCTGAGCAGCATGATTCCTCACACCTGAGTTCCATGATTATTGCCTGCTGACTGTTTGATTCGTGCCTACTCAGCTCTTTGTTTATTGCCTCCAGAGGCACATGATCAGTGTATGATAGCAAACATGATCAGCGCATGATCAGTCACATGATCAGCGCCATTAAGTCACGTGATCACTACATGATAGTCATGTGATCAGTCCATGCTCAGTCACGGTATCAGTGCATGATCAGCCACGTGATCAGTGCATGATCTGTCACATGATTAGTGTATGATCATCCACGCGATCAGTGCACGGGCAGTCATGTGATCAGTGCATGATATAGACGTGAACAGTGCATGATCAGTCTCGTGATCAGTGCATGATAGCCACGTGATCAGTGCATGATCAGTCACCTGATGGGTGTATGATCATTCACGTGATCTGTACATGGTAGCTACATGATCATTGCATGATCAGCCACGTGAGTAGTGCATGATAGCCACGTGATCACTGCATGATCAGTCACGTGATCAGTGCATGATCAGTCATGTGACCAGTACATGGTAGCTGCGTGATCATGGCATGATCAGCCACGCGAGCAGTGCATGATAGCCACGTGATCAGTGCATGATCAGACACGATCAGTGCATGATCAGTCACGTGATCAGTGCATGATCAGCCACGTGATCAGTGCATGATCAGGCACGTGATCAGTATGACCAGCCACGTGATCAGTGCATGATAGCCACGTGATCAGTGCATGATCAGTCACGTGATCAGTGCATGATCAGTATGTGATCAGTGTATGATCAGCCACGTGATCAGTGCATGATCAGCCATGATCAGTGCATGATCAAACGTGATCAGTGCATGATCAGTCATGGACCAGTACATGGTAGCACGTGATCATTGCCTGATCAGCCACGTGATCAGTGCATGATAGCCACGTGATCAGTGCATGATAGCCACGTGATCAGTGCATGATCAGTCATGTGATAGTGTGTGATCAGCCACGTGATCAGTGCATGATAGCCACGTGATCAGTGCATGATCAGCCACGTGATCAGTGCATGATAGCCACGTGATCAGTGCATGATCAGTCACGTGATCATGTGTGATCAGCCACGTGATCAGTGCATGATGAGCCACGTGATCAGTGCATGATCAATTACGTGATCAGTGCATGATCAGTCATGTGATATGTGTGTGATCAGCCACATGATCAGTGCATGATATCCACGTGATCAGTGAATGACAGCCACGTGATCAGTGCATGAGAGCCACGTGATCAGTGCATGATCAGTCACGTGATACATGTGTGATCAGCCACGTGATCAGTGCATGATGAGCCACGTGATCAGTGCAGGATCAATTACGTGATCAGTGCATGATCAGTCACGTGACCAGTACATGGTTGCACGTGATCGTTGCATGATCAGCCACGTGAGCAGAGCATGATAGCCACGTGTCAGTGCATGATCAGTCACGTGATCAGTACATGATCAGTCACGTGAACAGTGCATGATCATTTACGTGATCAGTGCATGATCAGTCACACCAGTATATGGTTGCTACGTGATCATTCCATGACGAGCCACGTGAGCAGTGCATGATAGCCACGTGATGTGTGCATGAGTTACGTGATCAGAGTATGATCAGCCACGTGATCAGTGCATGAGTGCCACGTGATCAGTGCATGATGTCACGTGACAGGTGTGTGATCAGCCACGCGAACAGTGCATGTTCAGCCACGTGATCAGTGCATGATAGCCACGTGATCAGTGCATGATCAGTTACGTGAGCAGTGTATGATCAGCCACGTGATCAGTGCATGGTCAGACACGTGAACAGTGCATGATCAGCCACGCGATCAGTGCATGATATCCAGTGATCAGTGCATGATCATCACGCGATCAGTGTATGATCAGCCACGTGAACAGTGCATGCTCAGTCACGTGATCTGGGCCTGCTGAGCTGCGTGATTACTGTCTGTCATCTGCTTGACAATTGCCAGCTGTGCTGCATGATTCCTGCCTGCTCAGCTGCTTGATTATTGCCAGCTGAGCAGCATGATTCCTCACACCTGAGTTCCATGATTATTGCCTGCTGACTGTTTGATTCGTGCCTACTCAGCTCTTTGTTTATTGCCTCCAGAGGCACATGATCAGTGTATGATAGCAAACATGATCAGCGCATGATCAGTCACATGATCAGCGCCATTAAGTCACGTGATCACTACATGATAGTCATGTGATCAGTCCATGCTCAGTCACGGTATCAGTGCATGATCAGCCACGTGATCAGTGCATGATCTGTCACAAGATTAGTGTATGATCATCCACGTGATCAGTGCACGGGCAGTCATGTGATCAGTGCATGATATAGACGTGAACAGTGCATGATCAGTCTCGATCAGTGCATGATAGCCACGTGATCAGTGCATGATCAGTCACCTGATGGGTGTATGATCATTCACGTGACCTGTACATGGTAGCTACATGATCATTGCATGATCAGCCACGTGAGTAGTTCATGATAGCCACGTGATCACTGCATGATCAGTCACGTGATCAGTGCATGATCAGTCATGTGACCAGTACATGGTAGCTGCGTGATCATGGCATGATCAGCCACGTGAGCAGTGCATGATAGCCACGTGATCAGTGCATGATCAGACACGTGATCAGTGCATGATCAGTCACGTGATCAGTGCATGATCAGCCACGTGATCAGTGCATGACAGGCACGTGATCAGTGTATGTCAGCCACGTGATCAGTGCATGATAGCCACGTGATCAGTGCATGATCAGTCACGTGATCAGTGCATGATCAGTTCGTGATCAGTGTATGATCAGCCACGTGATCAGTGCATGATCAGCCACGTGATCAGTGCATGATCAATTACGTGATCAGTGCATGATCAGTCACGCGACCAGTACATGGTAGCTACGCGATCATTGCCTGATAAGCCACGTGATCAGTGCATGATAGCCACGTGATCAGTGCATGATAGCCACGCGATCAGTGCATGATCAGTCATGTGATACGTGTGATCAGCCACATGATCAGTGCATGATATCCACGTGATCAGTGCATGACAGCCACGCGATCAGTGCATGAGAGCCACGATCAGTGCATGATCAGTCACGTGATACATGTGTGATCAGCCACGTGATCAGTGCATGATGAGCCACGTGATCAGTGCATGATCACTTACGTGATCAGTGCATGATCAGTCACGTGACCAGTACATGGTTGCCTGTGATCATTGCATGATCAGCCATGAGCAGTGCATGATAGCCACGTGATCAGTGCATGATCAGTCACGTGATCAGTGCATGATCAGTCACGTGACAGTGCATGATCATTTACGTGATCAGTGCATGATCAGTCACGTACAGTATATGGTTACGTGATCATTCCATGACAGCCACGTGAGCAGTGCATGATAGCCACGTGATGTGTGCATGAGTGACGTGAGCAGTATGATCAGCCACGTGATCAGTGCATGAGTGCCACGTGATCAGTGCATGATATGTCACGTGACAGGTGTGTGATCAGCCACGCGAACAGTGCATGATCAGCCACGATCAGTGCATGATAGCCACGCGATCAGTGCATGATCAGTTACGTGAGCAGTGCATGATCAGCCACGTGATCAGTGCATGTCAGACACGAACAGTGGCGATCAGCCACGTGATCAGTGCATGATAGCCACGTGATCAGTGCATGATCAGCCACGCGATCAGTGCATGATCAGCCACGTGATCAGTGCATGATCAGTCACGTGATCATGCATGATCAGCCACGTGATCAGTGCATGATAGCCACGTGATCAGTGCATGATCAGTCACGTGATCAGTGCATGATCAGTTGCGTGATCAGTGCATGATCAGCCACGTGATCAGTGCATGATCAGCCACGTGATCAGTGCATGATCAGCCACGTGATCAGTGCATGATCAGTCACGTGACAGTACATGGTAGCTACGTGATCAGTGCATGATCAGCCACGTGATCAGTGCATGATAGCCACGTGATCAGTGCATGATAGCCACGTGATCAGTGCATGATCAGTCACGTGATACGTGGGTGATCAGCCACATGATCAGTGCATGATATCCACGTGATCAGTGCATGATCAGCCACGCGATCAGTGCATGAGAGCCACGTGATCAGTGCATGATCAGTCACGTGATACATGTGATCAGCCACGTGATCAGTGCATGATGAGCCACGTGATCAGTGCAGGATCATTACGTGATCAGTGCATGATCAGTCACGTGACCAGTACATGTTGCACGTGATCGTTGCATGATCAGCCACGTGAGCAGAGCATGATAGCCACGTGGTCAGTGCATGATCAGTCACGTGATCAGTACATGATCAGTCACGTGAACAGTGCATGATCATTTACGTGATCTTGCATGATCAGTCACGTTACCAGTATATGGTTGCTACGTGATCATTCCATGACGAGCCACGTGAGCAGTGCATGATAGCCACGTGATGTGTGCATGAGTTACGTGAGCAGAGTATGATCAGCCACGTGATCAGTGCATGAGTGCCACGTGATCAGTGCATGATATGTCACGTGACAGGTGTGTGATCAGCCACGTGAACAGTGCATGTTCAGCCACGTGATCAGTGCATGATAGCCACGTGATCAGTGCATGATCAGTTACGTGAGCAGTGTATGATCAGCCACGTGATCAGTGCATGGTCAGACACGCGAACAGTGTATGATCAGCCACGTGATCAGTGCATGATATCCAAGTGATCAGTGCATGATCATCACGTGATCAGTGTATGATCAGCCACGTGAACAGTGCATGCTCAGTCACGTGATCTGGGCCTGCTGAGCTGCGTGATTACTGTCTGCTCATCTGCTTGACAATTGCCAGCTGAGCTGCACGATTCCTGCCTGTCATCTGCTTGACAATTGCCAGCTGTGCTGCAGTAATTCCTGCCTGCTCAGCTGCTTGATTATTGCCAGCTGAGCAGCATGATTCCTCACACCTGAGTTCCATGATTATTGCCTGCTGACTGTTTGATTCGTGCCTACTCAGCTCTTTGTTTATTGCCTCCAGAGGCACATGATCAGTGTATGATAGCAAACATGATCAGCGCATGATCAGTCACATGATCAGCGCCATTAAGTCACGTGATCACTACATGATAGTCATGTGATCAGTCCATGCTCAGTCACGGTATCAGTGCATGATCAGCCACGTGATCAGTGCATGATCTGTCACAAGATTAGTGTATGATCATCCACGATCAGTGCATGGGCAGTCATGTGATCAGTGCATGATATAGACGTGAACAGTGCATGATCAGTCTCGTGATCAGTGCATGATAGCCACGTGATCAGTGCATGATCAGTCACCTGATGGGTGTATGATCATTCACGTGACCTGTACATGGTAGCTACATGATCATTGCATGATCAGCCACGTGAGTAGTTCATGATAGCCACGTGATCACTGCATGATCAGTCACGTGATCAGTGCATGATCAGTCATGCACTGTACATGTAGCCATGGATCATGGCATGATCAGCCACGTGAGCAGTGCATGATAGCCACGTGATCAGTGCATGATCAGACACGTGATCAGCATGATCAGTCACGTGATCAGTGCATGATCAGCCACGTGATCAGTATGACCAGGCACGTGATCATATGATCAGCCGTGATCAGTGCATGATAGCCACGTGATCAGTGCATGATCAGTCACGTGATCAGTGCATGATCAGTCATGTGATCAGTGCATGATCAGCCACGTGATCAGTGCATGATCAGCCACATGATCAGTGCATGATCAATTACGTGATCAGTGCATGATCAGTCACGTGACAGTACATGGTAGCGCACGTGATCATTGCTGATCAGCCACGTGATCAGTGCATGATAGCCACGTGATCAGTGCATGATAGCACGTGATCAGTGCATGATCAGTCACGTGATAGTGTATGATCAGCCACGTGATCAGTGCATGATAGCCACGTGATCAGTGCATGATCAGCCACGTGATCAGTGCATGAGCCACGTGATCAGTGCATGATCAGTCACGTGATCATGTGTGATCAGCCACGTGATCAGTGCATGATAGCCACGCGATCAGTGCATGATCAGCCACGTGATCAGTGCATGATCAGTCACGTGATATGTAGTGATCAGCCACGTGATCAGTGCATGATATCCACGTGATCAGTGTATGACAGCCACGTGATCAGTGCATGAGATCCACGGGATCAGTGCATGATCAGTCACGTGATACATGTGTGATCAGCCACGTGATCAGTGCATGATGAGCCACGTGATCAGTGCAGGATCAATTACGTGATCAGTGCATGATCAGTCACGTGACCAGTACATGGTTGCTACGTGATCGCTGCATGATCAGCCACGTGAGCAGAGCATGATAGCCACGTGGTCAGTGCATGATCAGTCACGTGATCAGCACATGATCAGTCACGTGAACAGTGCATGATCATTTACGTGATCTTTGCATGATCAGTCACGTACCAGTATATGGTTGCTATGATCATTCCATGACGAGCCACGTGAGCAGTGCATGATAGCCACGTGATGTGTGCATGAGTTATGTGAGCAGAGTATGATCAGCCACGTGATCAGTGCATGAGTGCCACGTGATCAGTGCATGATATGTCACGTGACAGGTGTGTGATCAGCCACGTGAACAGTGCATGTTCAGCCACGTGATCAGTGCATGATAGCCACGTGATCAGTGCATGATCAGTTACGTGAGCAGTGTATGATCAGCCACGTGATCAGTGCATGGTCAGACACGTGAACAGTATATGATCAGCCACGTGATCAGTGCATGATATCCACGTGATCAGTGCATGATCATCACGTGATCAGTGCATGATCAGCCACGTGAACAGTGCATGCTCAGTCACGTGATCTGGGCCTGCTGAGCTGCGTGATTACTGTCTGCTCATCTGCTTGACAATTGCCAGCTGAGCTGCACGATTCCTGCCTGTCATCTGCTTGACAATTGCCAGCTGTGCTGCGTAATTCCTGCCTGCTCAGCTGCTTGATTATTGCCAGCTGAGCAGCATGATTCCTCACACCTGAGTTCCATGATTATTGCCTGCTGACTGTTTGATTCGTGCCTACTCAGCTCTTTGTTTATTGCCTCCAGAGGCACATGATCAGTGTATGATAGCAAACATGATCAGCGCATGATCAGTCACATGATCAGCGCCATTAAGTCACTGGATCACTACATGATAGTCATGTGATCAGTCCATGCTCAGTCACGGGATCAGTGCATGATCAGGCACGTGATCAGTGCATGATCTGTCACAAGATTAGTGTATGATCATCCACGTGATCAGTGCACGGGCAGTCATGTGATCAGTGCATGATATAGACGCGAACAGTGCATGATCAGTCTCGAGATCCGTGCATGATAGCCACGTGATCAGTGCATGATCAGTCACCTGATGGGTGTATGATCATTCACGTGACCTGTACATGGTAGCTACATGATCATTGCATGATCAGCCACGTGAGTAGTTCATGATAGCCACGTGATCACTGCATGATCAGTCACGTGATCAGTGCATGATCAGTCATGTGACCAGTACATAGTAGCTGCGTGATCATGGCATGATCAGCCACGTGAGCAGTGCATGATAGCCACGTGATCAGTGCATGATCAGACACGAGATCAGTGCATGATCAGTCACGTGATCAGTGCATGATCAGCCACGTGATCAGTGCATGACCAGGCACGCGATCAGTGTATGTCCAGCCAAGTGATCAGTGCATGATAGCCACGTGATCAGTGCATGATCAGCACGTGATCAGTGCATGATCAGTTATGTGATCAGTGTATGATCAGCCACGTGATCAGTGCATGATCAGCCACATGATCAGTGCATGATCAATTACGTGATCAGTGATGACAGTCACGTGATCAGTGCATGAAGCCACGTGATCAGTGCATGATCAGCCACGTGATCAGTGCATGATAGCCACGTGATCAGTGCATGATAGCCACGTGATCAGTGCATGATCAGTCACGTGATACATGTGATCAGCCACGTGATCAGTGCATGATGAGCCACGTGATCAGTGCATGATCAATTACGTGATCAGTGCATGATCAGTCACGTGACCAGTACATGGTTGCTACGTGATCGTTGCATGATCAGCCACGTGAGCAGAGCATGATAGCCACGTGGTCAGTGCATGATCAGTCACGTGATCAGTACATCAGTCACGTGAACAGTGCATGATCATTTACGTGATCTTTGCATGATCAGTCACGTTACAGTATATGGTTGCTACGTGATCATTCCATGACAGCCACGTGAGCAGTGCATGAAAGCCACGTGATGTGTGCATGAGTTACGTGAACAGAGTATGATCAGCCACGTGATCAGTGCATGAGTGCCACGTGATCAGTGCATGATATGTCACGTGACAGTGTGTGATCAGCCACGTGAACAGTGCATGATCAGCCACGTGATCAGTGCATGATAGCCAAGTGATCAGTGCATGATCATCACGTGATCAGTGTATGATCAGCCACGTGAACAGTGCATGCTCAGTCACGTGATCTGGGCCTGCTGAGCTGCGTGATTACTGTCTGCTCATCTGCTTGACAATTGCCAGCTGAGCTGCACGATTCCTGCCTGTCATCTGCTTGACAATTGCCAGCCGTGCTGCATAATTCCTGCCTGTTCAGCTGCTTGATTATTGCCAGCTGAGCAGCATGATTCCTCACACCTGAGTTCCATGATTATTGCCTGCTGACTGTTTGATTCGTGCCTACTCAGCTCTTTGTTTATTGCCTCCAGAGGCACATGATCAGTGCATGATAGCAAACATGATCAGCGCATGATCAGTCACATGATCAGCGCCATTAAGTCACGTGATCACTACATGATAGTCATGTGATCAGTCCATGCTCAGTCACGTATCAGTGCATGATCAGCCACGTGATCAGTGCATGATCTGTCACAAGATTAGTGCATGATCAGCCACGTGATCAGTGCACGGGCAGTCACGTGATCAGTGCATGATATAGACGCGAACAGTGCATGATCAGTCACGTGATCAGTGCATGATAGCCACGTGATCAGTGCATGATCAGTCACCTGATGGGTGCATGATCATTCACGTGACCTGTACATGGTAGCTACATGATCATTGCATGATCAGCCACGTGAGCAGTTCATGATAGCCATGTGATCACTGCATGATCAGTCACGTGATCAGTGCATGATCAGTCATGTGACCAGTACATGGTAGCTGCGTGATCATGCATGATCAGCCACGTGAGCAGTGCATGATAGCCACGTGATCAGTGCATGATCAGACACGAGATCAGTGCATGATCAGTCACGTGATCAGTGCATGATCAGCCACGTGATCAGTGCATGATCAGCCACGCGATCAGTGCATGATCAGTTACGTGATCAGTGCATGATCAGCCACGTGATCAGTGCATGATCAGCCATGATCAGTGCATGATCAGTCACGTGATCAGTGCATGATCAATTACGTGATCAGTGCATGATCAGTCACGTGACCAGTACATGGTTGCCACGTGATCATTGCATGATCAGCCACGTGATCAGTGCATGATAGCCACGTGATCAGTGCATGAGTTACGTGAGCAGAGTATGATCAGCCACGTGATCAGTGCATGAGCCACGTGATCAGTGCATGATATGTCACGTGACAGGTGTGTGATCAGCCACGTGAACAGTGCATGATCAGCCACGTGATCAGTGCATGATAGCCACGTGATCAGTGCATGATCAGCTACGTGAGCAGTGCATGATCAGCCACGTGATCAGTGCATGGTCAGACACGTGAACAGTGTATGATCAGCCACGTGATCAGTGCATGATATCCACGTGATCAGTGCATGATCATCACGCGATCAGTGTATGATCAGCCACGTGAACAGTGCATGCTCAGTCACGTGATCTGGGCCTGCTGAGCTGCGTGATTACTGTCTGCTCATCTGCTTGACAATTGCCAGCTGAGCTGCACGATTCCTGCCTGTCATCTGCTTGACAATTGCCAGCTGTGCTGCGTAATTCCTGCCTGCTCAGCTGCTTGATTATTGCCAGCTGAGCAGCATGATTCCTCACACCTGAGTTCCATGATTATTGCCTGCTGACTGTTTGATTCGTGCCTACTCAGCTCTTTGTTTATTGCCTCCAGAGGCACATGATCAGTGTATGATAGCAAACATGATCAGCGCATGATCAGTCACATGATCAGCGCCATTAAGTCACGTGATCACTACATGATAGTCATGTGATCAGTCCATGCTCAGTCACGGTATCAGTGCATGATCAGCCACGTGATCAGTGCATGATCTGTCACAAGATTAGTGTATGATCATCCACGTGATCAGTGCACGGGCAGTCATGTGATCAGTGCATGATAGACGTGAACAGTGCATGATCAGTCTCGATCAGTGCATGATAGCCACGTGATCAGTGCATGATCAGTCACCTGATGGGTGCATGATCATTCACGTGACCTGTACATGGTAGCCATGATCATTGCATGATCAGCCACGAGTAGTTCATGATAGCCACGTGATCACTGCATGATCAGTCACGTGATCAGTGCATGATCAGTCATGTGACCAGTACATGGTAGCTGCGCGATCATGGCATGATCAGCCACGCGAGCAGTGCATGATAGCCACGTGATCAGTGCATGATCAGACACGTGATCAGTGCATGATCAGTCACGTGATCAGTGCATGATCAGCCACGTGATCAGTGCATGACCAGGCACGTGATCAGTGCATGATCAGCCACGCGATCAGTGCATGATCAGCCACGCGATCAGTGCATGATCAGTCACGTGATCAGTGCATGATCAGTTGCGTGATCAGTGCATGATCAGCCACGTGATCAGTGCATGATCAGCCACATGATCAGTGCATGATCAATTACGTGATCAGTGCATGATCAGTCACGTGACAGTACATGGTAGCACGTGATCATTGCCTGATCAGCCACGTGATCAGTGCATGATAGCCACGCGATCAGTGCATGATCAGCCACGTGATCAGTGCATGATCAGTCATGTGATACGTGTGCGATCAGCCACGTGATCAGTGCATGATATCCACGCGATCAGTGCATGATCAGCCACGTGATCAGTGCATGAGCAGCCACGGGATCAGTGCATGATCAGTCACGTGATACATGTGTGATCAGCCACGTGATCAGTGCATGATAGCCACGTGATCAGTGCATGATCAGCCACGCGATCAGTGCATGATCAGTCATGTGACGCAGTGGTGATCAGCCACGTGATCAGTGCATGATAGCCACGTGATCAGTGCATGACAGCCACGTGATCAGTGCATGAGAGCCACGTGATCAGTGCATGATCAGTCACGCGATACATGTGTGATCAGCCACGTGATCAGTGCATGATGAGCCACGCGATCAGTGCATGATCAATTACGTGATCAGTGCATGATCAGTCACGCGACCAGTACATGGTTGCTACGTGATCGCTGCATGATCAGCCACGTGAGCAGAGCATGATAGCCACGTGGTCAGTGCATGATCAGTCACGTGATCAGTACATGATCAGTCACGTGAACAGTGCATGATCATTTACGTGATCTTTGCATGATCAGTCACTACCAGTATATGGTTGCTACGTGATCATTCCATGACGAGCCACGTGAGCAGTGCATGATAGCCACGTGATGTGTGTGCATGAGTTACGTGAGCAGAGTATGATCAGCCACGTGATCAGTGCATGAGTGCCACGTGATCAGTGCATGATATGTCACGTGACAGGTGTGTGATCAGCCACGTGAACAGTGCATGTTCAGCCACGTGATCAGTGCATGATAGCCACGTGATCAGTGCATGATCAGTTACGCGAGCAGTGTATGATCAGCCACGTGATCAGTGCATGGTCAGACACGTGAACAGTGTATGATCAGCCACGTGATCAGTGCATGATATCCAAGCGATCAGTGCATGATCATCACGTGATCAGTGTATGATCAGCCACGTGAACAGTGCATGCTCAGTCACGTGATCTGGGCCTGCTGAGCTGCGTGATTACTGTCTGCTCATCTGCTTGACAATTGCCAGCTGAGCTGCACGATTCCTGCCTGTCATCTGCTTGACAATTGCCAGCTGTGCTGCGTAATTCCTGCCTGCTCAGCTGCTTGATTATTGCCAGCTGAGCAGCATGATTCCTCACACCTGAGTTCCATGATTATTGCCTGCTGACTGTTTGATTCGTGCCTACTCAGCTCTTTGTTTATTGCCTCCAGAGGCACATGATCAGTGTATGATAGCAAACATGATCAGCGCATGATCAGTCACATGATCAGCCATTAAGTCACGTGATCACTACATGATAGTCATGTGATCAGTCCATGCTCAGTCACGGTATCAGTGCATGATCAGCCACGTGATCAGTGCATGATCTGTCAAGATTAGTGTATGATCATCCACGTGATCAGTGCACGGGCAGTCATGTGATCAGTGCATGATATAGACGTGAACAGTGCATGATCAGTCCGTGATCAGTGCATGATAGCCACGTGATCAGTGCATGATCAGTCACCTGATGGGTGTATGATCATTCACGTGACCTGTACATGGTAGCTACATGATCATTGCATGATCAGCCACGTGAGTAGTTCATGATAGCCACGTGATCACTGCATGATCAGTCACGTGATCAGTGCATGATCAGTCATGTGACCAGTACATGGTAGCGTGATCATGGCATGACGATCAGCCACGTGAGCAGTGCATGATAGCCACGCGATCAGTGCATGATCAGACACGAGATCAGTGCATGATCAGTCACGTGATCAGTGCATGATCAGCCACGTGATCAGTGCATGACCAGGCACGTGATCAGTGTATGTCAGCCAAGTGATCAGTGCATGATAGCCACGTGATCAGTGCATGATCAGTCACGTGATCAGTGCATGATCAGTCATGTGATCAGTGTATGATCAGCCACGTGATCAGTGCATGATCAGCCACATGATCAGTGCATGATCGCCACGGATCAGTGCATGATCAGTCACGTGACCAGTACATGGTAGCCACGTGATCATTGCATGATCAGCCACGTGATCAGTGCATGATAGCCACGTGATCAGTGCATGAGCAGCTGATCAGTGCATGATCAGTCACGTGATACATGTGTGATCAGCCACGTGATCAGTGCATGATCAGCCACGTGATCAGTGCATGATCAATTACGTGATCAGTGCATGATCAGCCACGTGACCAGTACATGGTTGGGCGTATGATCAGTGCGATCAGGCAGTGCATGGAGTGTGCATGATAGCCACGTGATCAGTGCATGATCAGTCGATCAGTGCATGATCAGTCACGTGAACAGTGCATGATCATTTACGTGATCTTTGCATGATCAGTCACGTTACCAGTATATGGTTGCCATGATCATTGCATGACGAGCCACGTGAGCAGTGCATGATAGCCACGTGGATGCATGAGTTACGTGAGCAGTATGATCAGCCACGTGATCAGTGCATGAGTGCCACGTGATCAGTGCATGATATGTCACGTGAACAGGTGTGTGATCAGCCACGTGAACAGTGCATGTTCAGCCACGTGATCAGTGCATGATAGCCACGTGATCAGTGCATGATCATCACGTGATCAGTGTATGATCAGCCACGTGAACAGTGCATGCTCAGTCACTTGATCTGGGCCTGCTGAGCTGCGTGATTACTGTCTGCTCATCTGCTTGACAATTGCCAGCTGAGCTGCACGATTCCTGCCTGTCATCTGCTTGACAATTGCCAGCTGTGCTGCGTAATTCCTGCCTGCTCAGCTGCTTGATTATTGCCAGCTGAGCAGCATGATTCCTCACACCTGAGTTCCATGATTATTGCCTGCTGACTGTTTGATTCGTGCCTACTCAGCTCTTTGTTTATTGCCTCCAGAGGCACATGATCAGTGTATGATAGCAAACATGATCAGCGCATGATCAGTCACATGATCAGCGCCATTAAGTCACGTGATCACTACATGATAGTCATGTGATCAGTCCATGCTCAGTCACGGTATCAGTGCATGATCAGCCACGTGATCAGTGCATGATCTGTCATAAGATTAGTGTATGATCATCCACGTGATCAGTGCACGCAGTCATGTGATCAGTGCATGATATAGACGTGAACAGTGCATGATCAGTCTCGTGATCAGTGCATGATAGCCACGTGATCAGTGCATGATCAGTCACCTGATGGGTGTATGATCATTCACGTGACCTGTACATGGTAGCTACATGATCATTGCATGATCAGCCACGTGAGTAGTTCATGATCGCCACGTGATCACTGCATGATCAGTCACGTGATCAGTGCATGATCAGTCATGTGACCAGTACATGGTAGCTGCGTGATCATGGCATGATCAGCCACGCGAGCAGTGCATGATAGCCACGTGATCAGTGCATGATCAGACACGAGATCAGTGCATGATCAGTCACGTGATCAGTGCATGATCAGCCACGTGATCAGTGCATGACCAGGCACGTGATCAGTGCATGCTCATGATCAGTGCATGATCAGAGTGATCAGTGCATGATCAGCCACGTGATCAGTGCATGATCAGCCACGTGATCAGTGCATGATCAATTACGGATCAGTGCATGATCAGTCACGTGACAGTACATGGTAGCTACGTGATCATTGCCTGATCAGCCACGCGATCAGTGCATGATAGCCACGTGATCAGTGCATGATAGCCACGTGATCAGTGCATGATCAGTCATGTGATACGTGTGTGATCAGCCACATGATCAGTGCATGATATCCACGTGATCAGTGCATCAGCCACGTGATCAGTGCATGAGAGCCACGGATCAGTGCATGATCAGTCACGTGATCATGTGTGATCAGCCACGTGATCAGTGCATGATGAGCCACGCGATCAGTGCAGGATCAATTACGCGATCAGTGCATGATCAGTCACGTGATCAGTACATGGTTGCTACGTGATCGCTGATGATCAGCCACGTGAGCAGAGCATGATAGCCACGTCAGTGCATGATCAGTCACGTGATCAGCATGATCAGTCACGTGAACAGTGCATGATCATTTACGTGATCTTTGCATGATCAGTCACGTGCATCAGTATATGGTTGCACGTGATCATTCCATGACGAGCCACGTGAGCAGTGCATGATAGCCACGTGATGTGTGCATGAGTTACGTGAGCAGAGTATGATCAGCCACGTGATCAGTGCATGAGTGCCACGTGATCAGTGCATGATGTCACGACAGGTGTGTGATCAGCCACGTGAACAGTGCATGTTCAGCCACGTGATCAGTGCATGATAGCCACGTGATCAGTGCATGATCTTACGTGAGCAGTGTATGATCAGCCACGTGATCAGTGCATGGTCAGACACGTGAACAGTGCATGATCAGCCACGTGATCAGTGCATGATATCCAAGTGATCAGTGCATGATCACGTGATCAGTGTATGATCAGCCACGTGAACAGTGCATGCTCAGTCACGTGATCTGGGCTGCTGAGCTGCGTGATTACTGTCTGCTCATCTGCTTGACATTGCCAGCTGAGCTGCACGATTCCTGCCTGCTCAGCTGCTTGATTATTGCCAGCTGAGCAGCATGATCTCACACCTGAGTTCCATGATTATTGCCTGCTGACTGTTTGATTCGTGCCTACTCAGCTCTTTGTTTATTGCCTCCAGAGGCACATGATCAGTGTATGATAGCAAACATGATCAGCGCATGATCAGTCACATGATCAGCGCCATTAAGTCACGTGATCACTACATGATAGTCATGATCAGTCCATGCTCAGTCACGGTATCAGTGCATGATCAGCCACGTGATCAGTGCATGATCTGTCACAAGATTAGTGTATGATCATCCACGTGATCAGTGCACGGGCAGTCATGTGATCAGTGCATGATATAGACGTGATCAGTGCATGATCAGTCACCTGATGGTGTATGATCATTCACGTGACCTGTACATGGCAGCTACATGATCATTGCATGATCAGCCACGTGAGTAGTTCATGATAGCCACGTGATCACTGCATGATCAGTCACGTGATCAGTGCATGATCAGTAATGTGACCAGTACATGGTAGCTGCGATCATGGCATGATCAGCCACATGAGCAGTGCATGATAGCCACGTGATCAGTGCATGATCAGACACGAGATCAGTGCATGATCAGTCACGTGATCAGTGCATGATCAGGCACGTGATCAGTGCATGATCCAGCCAGTGATCAGTGCATGATAGCCACGTGATCAGTGCATGATCATCACGTGATCAGTGCATGATCAGTTATGTGATCAGTGTATGATCAGCCACGTGATCAGTGCATGATCAGCCACATGATCAGTGCATGATCACTTACGTGCTCAGTGCATGATCAGTTACGTGACCAGTACATGGTAGCTACGTGATCATTGCATGATCAGCCACGTGATCAGTGCATGATAGCCACGTGATCAGTGCATGATCAGTCATGTGATACGTGTGTGATCAGCCACATGATCAGTGCATGATATCCACGCGATCAGTGCATGACAGCCACGTGATCAGTGCATGAGAGCCACGGGATCAGTGCATGATCAGTCACGTGATACATGTGTGATCAGCCACGTGATCAGTGCATGATGAGCCACGTGATCAGTGCAGGATCAATTACGTGATCAGTGCATGATCAGTCACGTGACCAGTACATGGTTGCTACGTGATCGTTGCATGATCAGCCACGTGAGCAGAGCATGATAGCCACGTGGTCAGTGCATGATCAGTCACGTGATCAGTACATGATCAGTCACGTGAACAGTGCATGATCATTTACGTGATTTGCATGATCAGTCACGTACCAGTATATGGTTGCCGTGATCATTCCATGACGAGCCACGTGAGCAGTGCATGATAGCCACGTGATGTGTGCATGAGTTACGTGAGCAGAGTATGATCAGCCACGTGATCAGTGCATGAGTGCCACGTGATCAGTGCATGATATGTCACGTGACAGGTGTGTGATCAGCCACGTGAACAGTGCATGTTCAGCCACGTGATCAGTGCATGATAGCCACGTGATCAGTGCATGATCAGTTACGTGAGCAGTGCATGATCAGCCACGTGATCAGTGCATGGTCAGACACGAACAGTGTATGATCAGCCACGTGATCAGTGCATGATATCCAAGTGATCAGTGCATGATCATCACGCGATCAGTGTATGATCAGCCACGCGAACAGTGCATGCTCAGTCACGTGATCTGGGCCTGCTGAGCTGCGTGATTACTGTCTGCTCATCTGCTTGACAATTGCCAGCTGAGCTGCACGATTCCTGCCTGTCATCTGCTTGACAATTGCCAGCTGTGCTGCGTAATTCCTGCCTGCTCAGCTGCTTGATTATTGCCAGCTGAGCAGCATGATTCCTCACACCTGAGTTCCATGATTATTGCCTGCTGACTGTTTGATTCGTGCCTACTCAGCTCTTTGTTTATTGCCTCCAGAGGCACATGATCAGTGTATGATAGCAAACATGATCAGCGCATGATCAGTCACATGATCAGCGCCATTAAGTCACGTGATCACTACATGATAGTCATGTGATCAGTCCATGCTCAGTCACGGTATCAGTGCATGATCAGCCACGTGATCAGTGCATGATCTGTCACAAGATTAGTGTATGATCATCCACGCGATCAGTGCACGGGCAGTCATGTGATCAGTGCATGATATAGACGTGATCAGTGCATGATCAGTCTTGATCAGTGCATGATAGCCACGTGATCAGTGCATGATCAGTCACCTGATGGGTGTATGATCATTCACGTGACCTGTACATGGTAGCTACATGATCATTGCATGATCAGCCACGTGAGTAGTGCATGATAGCCACGTGATCACTGCATGATCAGTCACGTGATCAGTGCATGATCAGTCACGTGACCAGTACATGGTAGCTGCGCGATCATGGCATGATCAGCCACGTGAGCAGTGCATGATAGCCACGCGATCAGTGCATGATCAGCCACCAGATCAGTGCATGATCAGTCACGTGATCAGTGCATGATCAGCCATGATCAGTGCATGATCAGGCACGATGACGTGTATGTCCAGCGTGATCAGTGCATGATAGCCACGTGATCAGTGCATGATCAGTCACGTGATCAGTGCATGATCAGTTACGTGATCAGTGCATGATCAGCCACGTGATCAGTGCATGATCAGCCACGTGATCAGTGCATGATCAATTACGTGATCAGTGCATGATCAGTCACGTGACCAGTACATGGTTGCTACGTGATCGTGTGCATGATCAGCCACGTGAGCAGAGCATGATAGCCACGTGATCAGTGCATGATCAGTCACGTGATCAGTACATGATCAGTCACGTGAACAGTGCATGATCATTTACGTGATCTGTGCATGATCAGTCACGTGACCAGTATATGGTTGCCACGTGATCATTCCATGACGAGCCACGTGAGCAGTGCATGATAGCCACGTGATGTGCATGACACGTGAGCAGAGTATGATCAGCCACGTGATCAGTGCATGAGTGCCACGTGATCAGTGCATGATATGTCACGCGACAGGTGTGTGATCAGCCACGTGAACAGTGCATGTTCAGCCACGCGATCAGTGCATGATCAGCCACGCGATCAGTGCATGATCAGCCACGCGATCAGTGCATGGTCAGACACGTGAACAGTGTATGATCAGCCACGTGATCAGTGCATGATATCCAAGTGATCAGTGCATGATCATCACGTGATCAGTGTATGATCAGCCACGCGAACAGTGCATGCTCAGTCACGTGATCTGGGCCTGCTGAGCTGCGTGATTACTGTCTGCTCATCTGCTTGACAATTGCCAGCTGAGCTGCACGATTCCTGCCTGTCATCTGCTTGACAATTGCCAGCTGTGCTGCGTAATTCCTGCCTGCTCAGCTGCTTGATTATTGCCAGCTGAGCAGCATGATTCCTCACACCTGAGTTCCATGATTATTGCCTGCTGACTGTTTGATTCGTGCCTACTCAGCTCTTTGTTTATTGCCTCCAGAGGCACATGATCAGTGTATGATAGCAAACATGATCAGCGCATGATCAGTCACATGATCAGCGCCATTAAGTCACGTGATCACTACATGATAGTCATGTGATCAGTCCATGCTCAGTCACGGTATCAGTGCATGATCAGCCACGTGATCAGTGCATGATCTGTCACATGATTAGTGTATGATCATCCACGCGATCAGTGCACGGGCAGTCATGTGATCAGTGCATGATATAGACGTGATCAGTGCATGATCAGTCTCGTGATCAGTGCATGATAGCCACGTGATCAGTGCATGATCAGTCACCTGATGGGTGTATGATCATTCACGTGACCAGTACATGGTAGCTACATGATCATTGCATGATCAGCCACGCGAGTAGTGCATGATAGCCACGTGATCACTGCATGATCAGTCACGTGATCAGTGCATGATCAATGACCAGTACATGGTAGCATGTGATCAGTGCATGATCAGCCACGTGATCAGTGCATGATAGCCACGTGATCAGTGCATGATCAGACACGATCAGTGCATGATCAGTCACGTGATCAGTGCATGATCAGCCACGTGATCAGCATGACCAGCACGTGATCAGTGTGTCCAGCCATGATCAGTGCATGATAGCCATGATCAGTGCATGATCAGTCACGTGATCAGTGCATGATCAGTTACGTGATCAGTGCATGATCAGCCACGTGATCAGTGCATGATCAGCCACATGATCAGTGCATGATCAATTACGTGATCAGTGCATGATCAGTCACGTGACCAGCATGATAGCTACGTGATCATTGCATGATCAGCCACGTGATCAGTGCATGATAGCCACGTGATCAGTGCATGATAGCCACGCGATCAGTGCATGATCAGTCACGTGACAGTGTGTGATCAGCCACGTGATCAGTGCATGATAGCCACGTGATCAGTGCATGACAGCCACGTGATCAGTGCATGAGAGCCACGTGATCAGTGCATGATCAGTCACGTGATACAGTGCATGATCAGCCACGTGATCAGTGCATGATAGCCACGTGATCAGTGCATGATCAGTTACGTGATCAGTGCATGATCAGTCACGTGATCAGTGCATGGCAGCCACGTGATCAGTGCATGATCAGCCACGTGATCAGTGCATGATAGCCACGCGATCAGTGCATGATCAGTCACGTGATCAGTGCATGATCAGCCACGTGAACAGTGCATGCTCAGTCACGTGATCTGGGCCTGCTGAGTCGTGATTACTGTCTGCTCATCTGCTTGACAATTGCCAGCTGAGCTGCACGATTCCTGCCTGTCATCTGCTTGACAATTGCCAGCTGTGCTGCGAATTCCTGCCTGCTCAGCTGCTTGATTATTGCCAGCTGAGCAGCATGATTCCTCACACTGTGTTCCATGATTATTGCCTGCTGACTGTTTGATTCGTGCCTACTCAGCTCTTTGTTTATTGCCTCCAGAGGCACATGATCAGTGTATGATAGCAAACATGATCAGCGCATGATCAGTCACATGATCAGCGCCATTAAGTCACGTGATCACTACATGATAGTCATGTGATCAGTCCATGCTCAGTCACGGTATCAGTGCATGATCAGCCACGTGATCAGTGCATGATCTGTCACAAGATTAGTGTATGATCATCCACGTGATCAGTGCACGGGCAGTCATGTGATCAGTGCATGATATAGACGTGATCAGTGCATGATCAGTCTCGTGATCAGTGCATGATAGCAGTGATCAGTGCATGATCAACATGATCAGTGCATGATCAGCCACGTGATCAGTGCATGATCAGCCACGTGATCAGTGCATGATCAGTCACGACCAGTACATGGTAGCTACGTGATCATTGCATGATCAGCCACGTGATCAGTGCATGATAGCCACGCGATCAGTGCATGATAGCCACGTGATCAGTGCATGATCAGTCATGTGATACGTGATCAGCCACGTGATCAGTGCATGATATCCACGTGATCAGTGCATGACAGCCACGTGATCAGTGCATGAGAGCCACGGATCAGTGCATGATCAGTCACGTGATACATGTGTGATCAGCCACGTGATCAGTGCATGATGAGCCACGTGATCAGTGCATGATCAATTACGCGATCAGTGCATGATCAGTCACGTGACCAGTACAGTTGCTACGTGATCGTGCATGATCAGCCACGTGAGCAGTGCATGATAGCCACGTGATCAGTGCATGATCAGTCACGTGATCAGTACATGATCAGTCACGTGAACAGTGCATGATCATTTACGTGATCTGCATGATCAGTCACGTTACCAGTATGTGGCTACGTGATCATTCCATGACGAGCCACGTGAGCAGTGCATGATAGCCACGTGATGTGCATGAGCATACGTGAGCAGAGTATGATCAGCACGTGATCAGTGCATGAGTGCCACGTGATCAGTGCATGATATGTCACGTGACAGGTGTGTGATCAGCCACGGAACAGTGCATGTTCAGCCACGTGATCAGTGCATGATAGCCACGTGATCAGTGCATGATCAGTTGATCGGTGCATGATCAGCCACGTGATCAGTGCATGATCAGCACGTGATAGTGCATGATCAGCCACGTGATCAGTGCATGATCAGCCACGTGATCAGTGCATGATCAGTCACGTGAACAGTGTATGATCAGCCACGTGATCAGTGCATGATATCCAGTGATCAGTGCATGATCATCACGTGATCAGTGTATGATCAGCCACGCGAACAGTGCATGCTCAGTCACGTGATCTGGGCCTGCTGAGCTGCGTGATTACTGTCTGCTCATCTGCTTGACAATTGCCAGCTGAGCTGCACGATTCCTGCCCGTCATCTGCTTGACAATTGCCAGCTGTGCTGCGTAATTCCTGCCTGCTCAGCTGCTTGATTATTGCCAGCTGAGCAGCATGATTCCTCACACCTGAGTTCCATGATTATTGCCTGCTGACTGTTTGATTCGTGCCTACTCAGCTCTTTGTTTATTGCCTCCAGAGGCACATGATCAGTGTATGATAGCAAACATGATCAGCATGATCAGTCACATGATCAGCGCCATTAAGTCACGTGATCACTACATGATAGTCATGTGATCAGTCCATGCTCAGTCACGGTATCAGTGCATGATCAGCCACGTGATCAGTGCATGATCTGTCACAAGATTAGTGTATGATCATCCACGTGATCAGTGCATGGCAGTCATGTGATCAGTGCATGATATAGACGTGAATCAGTGCATGATCAGTCTCGTGATCAGTGCATGATAGCCACGTGATCAGTGCATGATCAGTCACCTGATGGGTGTATGATCATTCACGTGACCTGTACATGGTAGCCACATGATCATTGCATGATCAGCCACGAGTAGTCATGATAGCCACGTGATCACTGCATGATCAGTCACGTGATCAGTGCATGATCAGTCATGACCAGTACATGGTAGCTGCGTGATCGGCATGATCAGCCACGTGAGCAGTGCATGATAGCCACGCGATCAGTGCATGATCAGACACGAGATCAGTGCATGATCAGTCACGTGATCAGTGCATGATCAGCCACGTGATCAGTGTATGTCAGCCACGTGATCAGTGCATGATAGCCACGTGATCAGTGCATGATCAGTCACGTGATCAGTGCATGATCAGTCATGTGATCAGTGCATGATCAGCCACGTGATCAGTGCATGATCAGCCACGTGATCAGTGCATGATCAATTACGTGCTCAGTGCATGATCAGTCACGTGACCAGTACATGGTAGCTACGTGATCATTGCCTGATCAGCCACGTGATCAGTGCATGATAGCCACGTGATCAGTGCATGATCAGTCACGTGATACGTGTGATCAGCCACATGATCAGTGCATGATATCCACGTGATCAGTGCATGACAGCCACGTGATCAGTGCATGAGAGCCACGGATCAGTGCATGATCAGTCATGATACATGTGATCAGCCACGTGATCAGTGCATGATGAGCCACGTGATCAGTGCAGGATCAATTGATCAGTGCATGATCAGTCACGTGACCAGTACATGGTTGCTACGTGATCGCTGCATGATCAGCCACGTGAGCAGAGCATGATAGCCACGTGGTCAGTGCATGATCAGTCACGTGATCAGTACATGATCAGTCACGTGAACAGTGCATGATCATTTACGTGATCTTTGCATGATCAGTCACGTTACCAGTATATGGTTGCTACGTGATCATTCCATGACGAGCCACTGGAGCAGTGCATGATAGCCACGTGATGTGTGCATGAGTTACGCGAGCAGAGTATGATCAGCCACGTGATCAGTGCATGAGTGCCACGTGATCAGTGCATGATATGTCACGTGACAGGTGTGTGATCAGCCACGTGAACAGTGCATGTTCAGCCACGTGATCAGTGCATGATAGCCACGCGATCAGTGCATGATCAGTTACGTGAGCAGTGTATGATCAGCCACGTGATCAGTGCATGGTCAGACACGTGAACAGTGTATGATCAGCCACGTGATCAGTGCATGATATCCAAGTGATCAGTGCATGATCATCACGTGATCAGTGTATGATCAGCCACGTGAACAGTGCATGCTCAGTCACGTGATCTGGGCCTGCTGAGCTGCGTGATTACTGTCTGCTCATCTGCTTGACAATTGCCAGCTGAGCTGCACGATTCCTGCCTGTCATCTGCTTGACAATTGCCAGCTGTGCTGCGTAATTCCTGCCTGCTCAGCTGCTTGATTATTGCCAGCTGAGCAGCATGATTCCTCACACCTGAGTTCCATGATTATTGCCTGCTGACTGTTTGATTCGTGCCTACTCAGCTCTTTGTTTATTGCCTCCAGAGGCACATGATCAGTGTATGATAGCAAACATGATCAGCGCATGATCAGTCACATGATCAGCGCCATTAAGTCACGTGATCACTACATGATAGTCATGTGATCAGTCCATGCTCAGTCACGTATCAGCAGTGCATGATCAGCCACGTGATCAGTGCATGGCAGTCATGTGATCAGTGCATGATATAGACGTGAACAGTGCATGATCAGTCTCGTGATCAGTGCATGATAGCCACGTGATCAGTGCATGATCAACCTGATGGTATGATCATTCACGTGACCGTACATGGTAGCTACATGATCATTGCATGATCAGCCACGTGAGTAGTGCATGATAGCCACGTGATCACTGCATGATCAGTGATCAGTGCATGATCAGTCATGTGACCAGTATATGGTAGCATGCGATCATGGCATGATCAGCCACGTGAGCAGTGCATGATAGCCACGTGATCAGTGCATGATCAGACACGAGATCAGTGCATGATCAGTCACGTGATCAGTGCATGATCAGCCACGTGATCAGTGCATGACCAGGCACGTGATCAGTGTATGTCCAGCCAAGTGATCAGTGCATGATAGCCACGTGATCAGTGCATGATCAGTCACGTGATCAGTGCATGATCAGTTATGTGATCAGTGTATGATCAGCCACGTGATCAGTGCATGATCAGCCACATGATCAGTGCATGATCAATTACGCGATCAGTGCATGATCAGTCACGTGACCAGTACATGGTAGCTACGTGATCATTGCCTGATCAGCCACATGATCAGTGCATGATAGCCACGTGATCAGTGCATGATAGCCACGTGATCAGTGCATGATCAGTCATGTGATACGTGTGTGATCAGCCACATGATCAGTGCTTGATATCCACGTGATCAGTGCATGACAGCCACGTGATCAGTGCATGAGAGCCACGGTATCAGTGCATGATCAGTCACGTGATACATGTGTGATCAGCCACGTGATCAGTGCATGATGAGCCACGTGATCAGTGCAGGATCAATTACGTGATCAGTGCATGATCAGTCACGTGACCAGTACATGGTTGCTACGTGATCGCTGCATGATCAGCCACGTGAGCAGAGCATGATAGCCACGTGGTCAGTGCATGATCAGTCACGTGATCAGTACATGATCAGTCACGTGAACAGTGCATGATCATTTACGTGATCTTTGCATGATCAGTCACGCTACCAGTATATGGTTGCTACGTGATCATTCCATGACGAGCCACGTGAGCAGTGCATGATAGCCACGTGATGTGTGCATGAGTGTACGTGAGCAGAGTATGATCAGCCACGTGATCGCATGAGTGCCACGTGATCAGTGCATGATATGTCACGCGACAGGTGTGTGATCAGCCACGTGAACAGTGCATGTTCAGCCACGTGATCAGTGCATGATAGCCACGTGATCAGTGCATGATCAGTTACGTGAGCAGTGTATGATCAGCCACGTGATCAGTGCATGATATCCAAGTGATCAGTACATGATCATCACGTGATCAGTGTATGATCAGCCACGTGAACAGTGCATGCTCAGTCACGTGATCTGGGCCTGCTGAGCTGCGTGATTACTGTCTGCTCATCTGCTTGACAATTGCCAGCTGAGCTGCACGATTCCTGCCCGTCATCTGCTTGACAATTGCCAGCCTGCGTAATTCCTGCCTGCTCAGCTGCTTGATTATTGCCAGCTGAGCAGCATGATTCCTCACACTGTGTTCCATGATTATTGCCTGCTGACTGTTTGATTCGTGCCTACTCAGCTCTTTGTTTATTGCCTCCAGAGGCACATGATCAGTGTATGATAGCAAACATGATCAGCGCATGATCAGTCACATGATCAGCGCCATTAAGTCACGTGATCACTACATGATAGTCATGTGATCAGTCCATGCTCAGTCACGGTATCAGTGCATGATCAGCCACGTGATCAGTGCATGATCTGTCACAAGATTAGTGTATGATCATCCACGTGATCAGTGCACGGCAGTCATGTGATCAGTGCGATGATAGACGTGATCAGTGCATGATCAGTCACCTGATGGGTGTATGATCATTCACGTGACCTGTACATGGTAGCTACATGATCATTGCATGATCAGCCACGTGAGTAGTTCATGATAGCCACGGATCACTGCATGATCAGTCACGTGATCAGTGCATGATCAGTCATGTGACCAGTACATGGTAGCTGCGCGATCATGGCATGATCAGCCACGTGAGCAGTGCATGATAGCCACGTGATCAGTGCATGATCAGACACAAGATCAGTGCATGATCAGTCACGTGATCAGTGCATGATCAGCCACGTGATCAGTGCATGACCAGGCACGTGATCAGTGCATGATAGCCAAGTGATCAGTGCATGATCAGCCACGTGATCAGTGCATGATCAGCCACGTGATCAGATGATCAGCCACGTGATCAGTGCATGATCAGCCACATGATCAGTGCATGATCAATTGATGCCAGTGCATGATCAGTCACGTGACCAGGCTACGGTAGCTACGTGATTGCTGATCAGCCATGATCATGATAGCCACGTGATCAGTGCATGATCAGCCATGTGATACGGTGTGATCGCCACATGATCAGTGCATGATAGCCACGTGATCAGTGCATGATCAGCCACGTGATCAGTGCATGAGAGCCACGGATCAGCATGATCAGTCACGTGATACATGTGATCAGCCACGTGATCAGTGCATGATGAGCCACGTGATCAGTGCAGGATCAATTACGTGATCAGTGCATGATCAGTCACGACCAGTACATGAGTTGCCATGATCGCTGCATGATCAGCCACGTGAGAGGCATGATAGCCACGATGGTCAGTATGATCAGTCACGTGATCAGTACATGATCAACAACAGTGCATGATCACGTGATCTTTGCATGATCAGTCGTTACCAGTATATGGTTAGCACGCGATCATTCCATGACGAGCCACGGAGCATGCATGATAGCCACGTGATGTGCATGAGTTGACGTAGCAGAGTATGATCAGCCACGTGATCAGTGCATGAGTGCCACGTGATCAGTGCATGATATGTCACGTGACAGTGTGATCAGCCACGTGAACAGTGCATGTTCAGCCACGTGATCAGTGCATGATAGCCACGTGATCAGTGCATGATCAGTTACGAGCAGTGTATGATCAGCCACGTGATCAGTGCATGGTCAGACACGTGAACAGTGTGATCAGCCACGTGATCAGTGCATGATATCCAAGTGATCAGTGCATGATCATCACGTGATCAGTGTATGATCAGCCACGCGAACAGTGCATGCTCAGTCACGTGATCTGGGCCCGCTGAGCTGCGTGATTACTGTCTGCTCATCTGCTTGACAATTGCCAGCTGAGCTGCACGATTCTGCCTGTCATCTGCTTGACAATTGCCAGCTGTGCATGAATTCCCTGCCTGCTCAGCTGCTTGATTATTGCCAGCTGAGCAGCATGATCCTCACACCTGAGTTCCATGATTATTGCCTGCTGACTGTTTGATTCGGCCTACTCAGCTCTTTGTTTATTGCCTCCAGAGGCACATGATCAGTGTATGATAGCAAACATGATCAGCGCATGATCAGTCACATGATCAGCGCCATTGTCACGTGATCACTACATGATAGTCATGTGATCAGTCCATGCTCAGACGGTATCAGTGCATGATCAGCCACGTGATCAGTGCATGATCTGTCACAAGATTAGTGTATGATCATCCACGTGATCAGTGCACGGGCAGTCATGTGATCAGTGCATGATATAGACGTGAACAGTGCATGATCAGTCTCGTGATCAGTGCATGATAGCCACGCGATCAGTGCATGATCAGTCACCTGATGGTGTATGATCATTCACGTGACCTGTACATGGTAGCTACATGATCATTGCATGATCAGCCACGTGAGTAGTTCATGATAGCCACGTGATCACTGCATGATCAGTCACGTGATCAGTGCATGATCAGTCATGTGACCAGTATGGTGCTGCGTGATCATCGGCATGATCAGCCACGTGAGCAGTGCATGATAGCCACGTGATCAGTGCATGATCAGACACGAGATCAGCGCATGATCAGTCACGCGATCAGTGCATGATCAGCCACGTGATCAGTGCATGACCAGGCACGTGATCAGTGTATGTCCAGCAAGTGATCAGTGCATGATAGCCACGCGATCAGTGCATGATCAGTCACGTGATCAGTGCATGATCAGTCACGGATCGTGCATGATCAGCCACGTGATCAGTGCATGATCAGCCACGTGATCAGTGCATGATCAATTACGTGATCAGTGCATGATCAGTCACGTGACCAGTACATGGTAGCATGATCATTGCCTGATCAGCCACGTGATCAGTGCATGATAGCCACGTGATCAGTGCATGATAGCCACGTGATCAGTGCATGATCAGTCACGTGACATGGTGATCAGCCACGTGATCAGTGCATGATATCCACGTGATCAGTGCATGACAGCTACGTGATCAGTGCATGAGAGCCACGGATCAGTGCATGATCAGCCACGTGATCAGTGCATGATCAGCCACGTGATCAGTGCATGATCAGCCACGTGATCAGTGCATGATCAGTTACGTGAGTAGTGCATGATCAGCCACGTGACCAGCATGGTTGCACGTGAACAGTGTATGATCAGCCACGTGATCAGTGCATGATATCCACGTGATCAGTGCATTATCAGTCACGTGATCAGTGTATGATAAGCAACGTGAACAGTGCATGCTCAGTTACGTGATCTGGGCCTGCTGAGCTGCGTGATTACTGTCTGCTCATCTGCTTGACAATTGCCAGCTGAGCTGCACGATTCCTGCCCGTCATCTGCTTGACAATTGCCAGCTGTGCTGCGTAATTCCTGCCTGTTCAGCTGCTTGATTATTGCCAGCTGAGCAGCATGATTCCTCACACCTGTGTTCCATGATTATTGCCTGCTGACTGTTTGATTCGTGCCTACTCAGCTCTTTGTTTATTGCCTCCAGAGGCACATGATCAGTGTATGATAGCAAACATGATCAGCGCATGATCAGTCACATGATCAGCGCCATTAAGTCACGTGATCACTACATGATAGTCATGTGATCAGTCCATGCTCAGTCACGGCATCAGTGCATGATCAGCCACGTGATCAGTGCATGATCTGTCACAAGATTAGTGTATGATCATCCACGTGATCAGTGCGACGGGCAGTCATGTGATCAGTGCATGATATAGACGTGAACAGTGCATGATCAGTCTCGTGATCAGTGCATGATAGCCACGTGATCAGTGCATGATCAGTCACCTGATGGGTGCATGATCATTCACGTGATCAGTGCATGGTCAGCTACGTGATCAGTGCATGATCAGCCACGTGAGCAGTACATGGTAGCCACGTGATCACTGCATGATCAGTCACGTGATCAGTGCATGATCAGTCACGTGACCAGTGCATGATCAGTTACGTGATCAGTGCATGATCAGCCACGTGAGCAGTGCATGATCAGCCATGATCAGTGCATGATCAGCCACGATCAGTGCATGATAGCACGTGATCAGTGCATGATCAGCCACGTGATCAGTGCATGATAGCCACGTGATCAGTGCATGATCAGTCACGTGATCAGTGCATGATCAGCTATGTGATCAGTGTATGATCAGCCACGTGATCAGTGCATGATCAGCCACGTGATCAGTGCATGATCAATTACGTGATCAGTGCATGATCAGTCACGTGACCAGTACATGGTAGCTACGTGATCATTGCTGATCAGCCACGTGATCAGTGCATGATAGCCACGTGATCAGTGCATGATAGCCACGTGATCAGTGCATGATCAGTCATGTGATACGTGTGATCAGCCACGTGATCAGTGCATGACAGCCACGTGATCAGTGCATGAGAGCCACGATCAGTGCATGATCAGTCACGATATGCTGATCAGCCACGTGATCAGTGCATGATGAGCCACGTGATCAGTGCAGGATCAATTACGTGATCAGTGCATGATCAGTCACGTGACCAGTACATGGTTGCTACGTGATCATTGCATGATCAGCCACGTGAGCAGAGCATGATAGCCACGTGGTCAGTGCATGATCAGTCACGTGATCAGTACATGATCAGTCACGCGAACAGTGCATGATCATTTACGTGATCTTGCATGATCAGTCACGTGACCAGTATATGGTTGCCACGTGATCATTCCATGACGAGTCACGTGAGCAGTGCATGATAGCCACGTGATGTGTGCATGAGTTACGTGAGCAGAGTATGATTAGCCACGTGATCAGTGCATGAGTGCCACGCGATCAGTGCATGATATGTCACGTGACAGGTGTGTGATCAGCCACGTGAACAGTGCATGTTCAGCCACGTGATCAGTGCATGATAGCCACGTGATCAGTGTGCATGATCAGCCACGTGATCAGTGCATGGTCAGACACGTGAACAGTGCATGATCAGCCACGCGATCAGTGCATGATATCCAAGTGATCAGTGCATGATCATCACGCGATCAGTGTATGATCAGCCACGCGAACAGTGCATGCTCAGTCACGTGATCTGGGCCTGCTGAGCTGCGTGATTACTGTCTGCTCATCTGCTTGACAATTGCCAGCTGAGCTGCACGATTCCTGCCTGTCATCTGCTTGACAATTGCCAGCTGTGCTGCGTAATTCCTGCCTGCTCAGCTGCTTGATTATTGCCAGCTGAGCAGCATGATTCCTCACACCTGAGTTCCATGATTATTGCCTGCTGACTGTTTGATTCGTGCCTACTCAGCTCTTTGTTTATTGCCTCCAGAGGCACATGATCAGTGTATGATAGCAAACATGATCAGCGCATGATCAGTCACATGATCAGCGCCATTAAGTCACGTGATCACTACATGATAGTCATGTGATCAGTCCATGCTCAGTCACGGTATCAGTGCATGATCAGCCACGTGATCAGTGCATGATCTGTCACAAGATTAGTGTATGATCATCCACGTGATCAGTGCACGGGCAGTCATGTGATCAGTGCATGATATAGACGTGAACAGTGCATGATCAGTCTCGTGATCAGTGCATGATAGCCACGTGATCAGTGCATGATCAGTCACCTGATGGGTGTATGATCATTCACGTGACCTGTACATGGTAGCTACATGATCATTGCATGATCAGCCACGTGAGTAGTTCATGATAGCCACGTGATCACTGCATGATCAGTCACGTGATCAGTGCATGATCAGTCACGTGACCAGTACATGGTAGCTGCCAGTGATCATGGCATGATCAGCCACGTGAGCAGTGCATGATAGCCACGCGATCAGTGCATGATCAGTCACGTGATCAGTGCATGATCAGTCACGTGATCAGTGCATGATCAGCCACGTGATCAGTGCATGATCAGCCACGTGATCAGTGCATGATCAGCCACGTGATCAGTGCATGATCAGTTACGTGATCAGTGCATGATCAGTCACGTGACCAGTACATGGTAGCTACGTGATCATTGCCTGATCAGCCACGTGATCAGTGCATGATAGCCACGTGATCAGTGCATGATAGCCACGTGATCAGTGCATGATCAGTCATGTGATACGTGTGATCAGCCACGTGATCAGTGCATGATATCCACGTGATCAGTGCATGATCAGCCACGTGATCAGTGCATGAGAGCCACGTGATCAGTGCATGATCAGTCACGTGATCATGTGTGATCAGCCACGTGATCAGTGCATGATGAGCCACGTGATCAGTGCAGGATCACACGGATCAGTGCATGATCAGTCACGTGACCAGTACATGGTTGCTACGTGATCGGGCATGATCAGCCACGTGAGCAGAGCATGATAGCCACGTGGTCAGTGCATGATCAGTCACGTGATCAGTGCATGATCAGTCACGTGAACAGTGCATGATCATTTACGTGATCTTTGCATGATCAGTCACGCTACCAGTATATGGTTGCTACGTGATCATTCCATGACCAGCCATGAGCAGTGCATGACAGCCACGTGATGTGTGCATGTGTTACGTGAGCAGAGTATGATCAGCCACGTGATCAGCATGAGAGCCACGATCAGTGCATGATATGTCACGTGACAGTGTGTGATCAGCCACGTGAACAGCATGTTCAGCCACGTGATCAGTGCATGATCAGCCACGTGATCAGTGCATGATCAGTCACGCGAGCAGTGCATGATCAGCCACGTGATCAGTGCATGATCAGTCATGTGATCAGTGCATGATAGCCGTGATCATGCATGATCAGCCACGTGATCAGTGCATGATAGCCACGTGATCAGTGCATGATCAGTCACGTGATCAGTGCATGATCAGTCACGTGATCAGCATGATCAGACACGCATGATCAGTGCATGATCAGTCACGTGATCAGTGCATGATCAGCCACGTGATCAGTGCATGATCAGTCACGTGATCAGTGCATGATCAGCCACGTGATCAGTGCATGATAGCCACGTGATCAGTGCATGATCAGCCACGTGATCAGTGCATGATAGCCACGTGATCAGTGCATGATCAGTCATGTGATCACGGTGTGATCAGCCACGTGATCAGTGCATGATATCCACGTGATCAGTGCATGACAGCCACGTGATCAGTGCATGAGAGCCACGTGATCAGTGCATGATCAGTCACGTGATACATGTGTGATCAGCCACGTGATCAGTGCATGATGAGCCACGTGATCAGTGCAGGATCAATTACGTGATCAGTGCATGATCAGTCACGTGACCAGTACATGGTTGCACGTGATCGTTGCATGATCAGCCACGCGAGCAGAGCATGATAGCCACGTGATCAGTGCATGATCAGTCACGTGATCAGTACATGATCAGTCACGTGAACAGTGCATGATCATTTACGTGATCAGTGCATGATCAGTCACGTGACCAGTATATGGTTGCTACGTGATCATTCCATGACGAGCCACGTGAGCAGTGCATGATAGCCACGTGAGTGCATGAGTTACGTGAGCAGAGTATGATCAGCCACGTGATCAGTGCATGAGTGCCACGTGATCAGTGCATGATATGTCACGTGACAGTGTGTGATCAGCCACGTGAACAGTGCATGTTCAGCCACGTGATCAGTGCATGATAGCCACGCGATCAGTGCATGATCAGTTACGTGAGCAGTGTATGATCAGCCACGTGATCAGTGCATGGTCAGACACGCGAACAGTGTATGATCAGCCACGTGATCAGTGCATGATATCCAAGTGATCAGTGCATGATCATCACGTGATCAGTGTATGATCAGCCACGTGAACAGTGCATGCTCAGTCACGTGATCTGGGCCTGCTGAGCTGCGTGATTACTGTCTGCTCATCTGCTTGACAATTGCCAGCTGAGCTGCACGATTCCTGCCTGTCATCTGCTTGACAATTGCCAGCTGTGCTGCGAATTCCTGCCTGCTCAGCTGCTTGATTGCCAGCTGAGCAGCATGATTCCTCACACCTGAGTTCCATGATTATTGCCTGCTGACTGTTTGATTCGTGCCTACTCAGCTCTTTGTTTATTGCCTCCAGAGGCACATGATCAGTGTATGATAGCAAACATGATCAGCGCATGATCAGTCACATGATCAGCGCCATTAAGTCACGTGATCACTACATGATAGTCATGTGATCAGTCCATGCTCAGTCACGGTATCAGTGCATGATCAGCCACGTGATCAGTGCATGATCTGTCACAAGATTAGTGTATGATCATCCACGTGATCAGTGCATGGGCAGTCATGTGATCAGTGCATGATATAGACGTGAACAGTGCATGATCAGTCTCGTGATCAGTGCATGATAGCCACGTGATCAGTGCATGATCAGTCACCTGATGGGTGTATGATCATTCACGTGACCTGTACATGTAGTACATGATCATTGCATGATCAGCCACGTGAGTAGTTCATGATAGCCACGCGATCACTGCATGATCAGTCACGTGATCAGTGCATGATCAGTCATGTGACCAGTACATGGTAGCCGCGTGATCATGGCATGATCAGCCACGTGAGCAGTGCATGATAGCCACGCGATCAGTGCATGATCAGACACGTGATCAGTGCATGATCAGTCACGTGATCAGTGCATGATCAGCCACGTGATCAGTGCATGACCAGTGCGTGATCAGTGTATGTCCAGCCACGTGATCAGTGCATGATAGCCACGTGATCAGTGCATGATCAGTCACGTGATCAGTGCATGATCAGTTACGTGATCAGTGCATGATCAGCCACGCGATCAGTGCATGATCAGCCACATGATCAGTGCATGATCACGCGGATCAGTGCATGATCAGTCACGTGACCAGTACATGGTAGCTACGTGATCAGTGCATGATCAGCCACGTGATCAGTGCATGATAGCCACGTGATCAGTGCATGATCAGTCATGTGATACGGTGATCAGCCACGTGATCAGTGCATGATATCCACGTGATCAGTGCATGACAGCCACGTGATCAGTGCATGAGCCACGTGATCAGTGCATGATCAGTCACGTGATACATGTGTGATCAGCCACGTGATCAGTGCATGATGAGCCACGTGATCAGTGCATGATCAATTACGTGATCAGTGCATGATCAGTCACGTGACCAGTACATGGTTGCCACGTGATCGTTGCATGATCAGCCACGTGAGCAGAGCATGATAGCCACGTGATCAGTGCATGATCAGTCACGTGATCAGTACATGATCAGCACGTGAACAGTGCATGATCATTTACGTGATCTTTGCATGATCAGTCACGTGACCAGTATATGGTTGCTACGTGATCATTCCATGACAGCCACGTGAGCAGTGCATGATAGCCACGTGATGTGTGCATGAGTTACATGAGCAGAGTATGATCAGCCACGTGATCAGTGCATGAGTGCCACGTGATCAGTGCATGATAGTCACGTGACAGTGTGTGATCAGCCACGTGAACAGTGCATGTTCAGCCACGTGATCAGTGCATGATAGCCACGTGATCAGTGCATGATCAGCCACGTGATCAGTGCATGATCAGCCACGTGATCAGTGCATGATCAGACGTGAACAGTGTATGATCAGCCACGTGATCAGCATGGTCAGACAGTCATGTGATCAGCCACGTGATCAGTGCATGATATCCAAGTGATCAGTGCATGATCATCACGCGATCAGTGTATGATCAGCCACGTGAACAGTGCATGCTCAGTCACGTGATCTGGGCCTGCTGAGCTGCGTGATTACTGTCTGCTCATCTGCTTGACAATTGCCAGCTGAGCTGCACGATTCCTGCCTGTCATCTGCTTGACAATTGCCAGCTGTGCTGCGTAATTCCTGCCTGCTCAGCTGCTTGATTATTGCCAGCTGAGCAGCATGATTCCTCACACCTGAGTTCCATGATTATTGCCTGCTGACTGTTTGATTCGTGCCTACTCAGCTCTTTGTTTATTGCCTCCAGAGGCACATGATCAGTGTATGATAGCAAACATGATCAGCGCATGATCAGTCACATGATCAGCGCCATTAAGTCACGTGATCACTACATGATAGTCATGTGATCAGTCCATGCTCAGTCACGGTATCAGTGCATGATCAGCCACGTGATCAGTGCATGATCTGTCACAAGATTAGTGTATGATCATCCACGTGATCAGTGCATGGGCAGTCATGTGATCAGTGCATGATATAGACGTGAACAGTGCATGATCAGTCTCGTGATCAGTGCATGATAGCCACGCGATCAGTGCATGATCAGTCACCTGATGGGTGTATGATCATTCACGTGACCTGTACATGTAGCTACATGATCATTGCATGATCAGCCACGTGAGTAGTGCATGATAGCCACGTGATCACTGCATGATCAGTCACGTGATCAGTGCATGATCAGTCACGTGACCAGTACATGGTAGCTGCGTGATCATGCATGATCAGCCACGTGAGCAGTGCATGATAGCCACGTGATCAGTGCATGATCAGTCACGTGATCAGTGCATGATCAGTCACGTGATCAGTGCATGATCAGCCACGTGATCAGTGCATGATCAGCCACGTGATCAGTGCATGATCAGCCACGTGATCAGTGTGATGATCAGCCACGTGATCAGTGCATGATCAGCCACGTGATCAGTGCATGATAGCCACGTGATCAGTGCATGATCAGTCACGTGATCAGTGCATGATCAGTACGTGATCAGTGCATGATCAGCCACGCGATCAGTGCATGATCAGCCACGTGATCAGTGCATGATCAGTTACGTGATCAGTGCATGATCAGCCACGTGATCAGTGCATGATAGCCACGTGATCAGTGCATGATAGCCACGTGATCAGTGCATGATCAGTCATGGTGATCAGTGCATGATCAGCCACGTGATCAGTGCATGATAGCCACGTGATCAGTGCATGATCAGCCACGTGATCAGTGCATGATCAGCCACGTGATCAGTGCATGATCAGTCACGTGATCAGTGTGATCAGCCACGTGATCAGTGCATGATCAGCCACGATCAGTGCATGATCAGTCACGTGATCAGTGCATGATCAGTCACGTGACCAGTGCATGGTTGCTACGTGATCAGTGCATGATCAGCCACGATCAGTGCATGATAGCCACGTGATCAGTGCATGATCAGTCACGTGATCAGTGCATGATCAGTCACGTGATAGTGCATGATCAGTTACGTGATCAGTGCATGATCAGTCACGTGCACAGTAATGGTTGCTACGTGATCATTGCATGACAGCCACGTGATGAGTGCATGATAGCCACGTGATGTGCATGTACGTGATCAGTGCATGATCAGCCACGTGATCAGTGCATGAGAGTCACGTGATCAGTGCATGATAGTCACGTGATCAGTGCATGATCAGCCACGTGATCAGTGCATGATCAGCCACGTGATCAGTGCATGATCAGCCACGTGATCAGTGCATGATCAGCCACGTGATCAGTGCATGATCAGCCACGTGATCAGTGCATGATCAGTCATGATCAGTGCATGATAGCTGCACGTGATCAGTGCATGATCAGCCACGTGATCAGTGCATGATAGCCACGTGATCAGTGCATGATCAGTCACGTGATCAGTGCATGATCAGTCACGATCAGTGCATGATCAGCCACGTGACAGTGCATGATCAGCACGTGATCAGTGCATGATCAGCCACGTGATCAGTGCATGATCAGTCACGTGATCATGTAGCATGTCAGCCACGTGATCAGTGCATGATAGCCACGTGATCAGTGCATGATCAGCCACGTGATCAGTGCATGATAGCCACGCGATCAGTGCATGATCAGTCATGTGATACGTGTGATCAGCCACATGATCAGTGCATGATATCCACGTGATCAGTGCATGACAGCCACGTGATCAGTGCATGAGAGCCACGGATCAGTGCATGATCAGTCACGTGATACATGTGTGATCAGCCACGTGATCAGTGCATGATGAGCCACGTGATCAGTGCAGGATCAATTACGTGATCAGTGCATGATCAGTCACGTGACCAGTACATGGTTGCCACGTGATCGTTGCATGATCAGCCACGTGAGCAGAGCATGATAGCCACGCGGTCAGTGCATGATCAGTCACGTGATCAGTACATGATCAGTCACGTGAACAGTGCATGATCATTTACGTGATCTTTGCATGATCAGTCACGTGACCAGTATATGGTAGCTACGTGATCATTCCATGACGAGCCACGTGAGCAGTGCATGATAGCCACGTGCATGATGAGTTACGTGAGCAGAGTATGATCAGCCACGTGATCAGTGCATGAGTGCCACGATCAGTGCATGATATGTCACGTGACAGGTGTGTGATCAGCCACGTGAACAGTGCATGTTCAGCCACGTGATCAGTGCATGATAGCCACGTGATCAGTGCATGATCAGTTACGTGAGCAGTGTATGATCAGCCACGTGATCAGTGCATGGTCAGACACGTGAACAGTGTATGATCAGCCACGTGATCAGTGCATGATATCCAAGTGATCAGTGCATGATCATCACGCGATCAGTGTATGATCAGCCACGTGAACAGTGCATGCTCAGTCACGTGATCTGGGCCTGCTGAGCTGCGTGATTACTGTCTGCTCATCTGCTTGACAATTGCCAGCTGAGCTGCACGATTCCTGCCTGTCATCTGCTTGACAATTGCCAGCTGTGCCGCAATTCCTGCCTGCTCAGCTGCTTGATTATTGCCAGCTGAGCAGCATGATTCCTCACACCTGAGTTCCATGATTATTGCCTGCTGACTGTTTGATTCGTGCCTACTCAGCTCTTTGTTTATTGCCTCCAGAGGCACATGATCAGTGTATGATAGCAAACATGATCAGCGCATGATCAGTCACATGATCAGCGCCATTAAGTCACGTGATCACTACATGATAGTCATGTGATCAGTCCATGCTCAGTCACGGTATCAGTGCATGATCAGCCACGTGATCAGTGCATGATCTGTCACAAGATTAGTGTATGATCATCCACGTGATCAGTGCACGGGCAGTCATGTGATCAGTGCATGATATAGACGTGAACAGTGCATGATCAGTCTCGTGATCAGTGCATGATAGCCACGTGATCAGTGCATGATCAGTCACCTGATGGGTGTATGATCATTCACGTGACCTGTACATGGTAGCTACATGATCATTGCATGATCAGCCACGTGAGTAGTGCATGATAGCCACGTGATCACTGCATGATCAGTCACGTGATCAGTGCATGATCAGTCATGTGACCAGTACATGGTAGCTACGTGATCATGGCATGATCAGCCACGTGATCAGTGCATGATAGCCACGTGATCAGTGCATGATCAGCCACGTGATCAGTGCATGATCAGTCATGTGATCAGTGCATGATCAGCCACGGATCAGTGCATGACCAGCACGGATCAGTGCATGTCCAGCCAAGTGATCAGTGCATGATAGCCACGTGATCAGTGCATGATCAGTCACGTGATCAGTGCATGATCAGTTATGTGATCAGTGTATGATCAGCCACGTGATCAGCATGATCAGCCACGTGATCAGTGCATGATCAATTACGTGATCAGTGCATGATCAGTCACGTGACCAGTACATGGTAGCTACGCGATCATTGCCTGATCAGCCACGTGATCAGTGCATGATAGCCACGTGATCAGTGCATGATAGCCACGTGATCAGTGCATGATCAGTCATGTGATACGTGGTGATCAGCCACGTGATCAGTGCATGATATCCACGTGATCAGTGCATGACAGCCACGTGATCAGTGCATGAGAGCCACGGATCAGTGCATGATCAGTCACGTGATACATGCGTGATCAGCCACGTGATCAGTGCATGATGAGCCACGTGATCAGTGCAGGATCAATTACGTGATCAGTGCATGATCAGTCACGTGACCAGTACATGGTTGCTACGTGATCGCTGTGCATGATCAGCCACGTGAGCAGAGCATGATAGCCACGTGGTCAGTGCATGATCAGTCACGTGATCAGTACATGATCAGTCACGTGAACAGTGCATGATCATTTACGTGATCTTTGCATGATCAGTCACGTACCAGTATATGGTTGCTACGTGATCATTCCATGACGACCACGTGAGCAGTGCATGATAGCCACGTGATGTGTGCATGAGTTACGTGAGCAGAGTATGATCAGCCACGTGATCAGTGCATGAGTGCCACGTGATCAGTGCATGATATGTCACGTGACAGGTGTGTGATCAGCCACGTGAACAGTGCATGTTCAGCCACGCGATCAGTGCATGATAGCCACGTGATCAGTGCATGATCAGTTACGCGAGCAGTGTATGATCAGCCACGTGATCAGTGCATGGTCAGACACGTGAACAGTGTATGATCAGCACGTGATCAGTGCATGATATCCAAGTGATCAGTGCATGATCATCACGCGATCAGTGTATGATCAGCCACGTGAACAGTGCATGCTCAGTCACGTGATCTGGGCCCGCTGAGCTGCGTGATTACTGTCTGCTCATCTGCTTGACAATTGCCAGCTGAGCTGCACGATTCCTGCCTGTCATCTGCTTGACAATTGCCAGCTGTGCTGCGTAATTCCTGCCTGCTCAGCTGCTTGATTATTGCCAGCTGAGCAGCATGATTCCTCACACCTGAGTTCCATGATTATTGCCTGCTGACTGTTTGATTCGTGCCTACTCAGCTCTTTGTTTATTGCCTCCAGAGGCACATGATCAGTGTATGATAGCAAACATGATCAGCGCATGATCAGTCACATGATCAGCGCCATTAAGTCACGTGATCACTACATGATAGTCATGTGATCAGTCCATGCTCAGTCACGGTATCAGTGCATGATCAGCCACGTGATCAGTGCATGATCTGTCACAAGATTAGTGTATGATCATCCACGCGATCAGTGCACGGGCAGTCATGTGATCAGTGCATGATATAGACGTGAACAGTGCATGATCAGTCTCGTGATCAGTGCATGATAGCCACGCGATCAGTGCATGATCAGTCACCTGATGGGTGTATGATCATTCACGTGACCTGTACATGGTAGCTACATGATCATTGCATGATCAGCCACGTGAGTAGTTCATGATAGCCACGTGATCACTGCATGATCAGTCACGCGATCAGTGCATGATCAGTCATGTGACCAGTACATGGTAGCCGTGATCATGCATGATCAGCCACGTGAGCAGTGCATGATAGCCACGTGATCAGTGCATGATCAGCACTAGATCAGTGCATGATCAGTCACGTGATCAGTGCATGATCAGCCACGCGATCAGTGCATGATCAGTCACGTGATCAGTGCATGATCAGCCACGTGATCAGTGCATGATCAGTCACGTGATCAGTGCATGATCAGCCACGTGATCAGTGCATGATAGCCACGCGATCAGTGCATGATCAGTCACGTGATCAGTGCATGATCAGTTACGTGATCAGTGCATGATCAGCCACGTGATCAGTGCATGATCAGCCACGTGATCAGTGCATGATCAATTACGCATCAGTGCATGATCAGTCACGTGATCAGTGCATGATAGCCACGTGATCAGTGCATGATCAGCCACGTGATCTGCATGATAGCCACGTGATCAGTGCATGATAGCCACGTGATCAGTGCATGATCAGTCACGTGATCAGTGCATGATCAGCCACGTGATCAGTGCATGATCAGCCACGTGATCAGTGCATGATCAGCCACGTGATCAGTGCATGAGTGCCACGTGATCAGTGCATGATCAGTCACGTGATCAGTGTGATCAGCCACGTGATCAGTGCATGATCAGCCACGTGATCAGTGCATGATAGCCACGTGATCAGTGCATGATCAGTCACGTGATCAGTGCATGATCAGCCACGATCAGTGCATGATCAGACACGTGATCAGTGCATGATCAGCCACGTGATCAGTGCATGATAGCCACGCGATCAGTGCATGATCAGTCACGTGATCAGTGCATGATCAGCCACGTGATCAGTGCATGATAGCCACGTGATCAGTGCATGATCAGCCACGCATCAGTGCATGATAGCCACGTGATCAGTGCATGATCAGTTACGTGATCAGTGCATGATCAGCCACGCGATCAGTGCATGGTCAGACACGCGAACAGTGTATGATCAGCCACGTGATCAGTGCATGATATCCAAGTGATCAGTGCATGATCATCACGCGATCAGTGTATGATCAGCCACGCGAACAGTGCATGCTCAGTCACGTGATCAGGCCTGCTGAGCTGCGTGATTACTGTCTGCTCATCTGCTTGACAATTGCCAGCTGAGCTGCACGATTCCTGCCTGTCATCTGCTTGACAATTGCCAGCTGTGCTGCGTAATTCCTGCCTGCTCAGCTGCTTGATTATTGCCAGCTGAGCAGCATGATTCCTCACACCTGAGTTCCATGATTATTGCCTGCTGACTGTTTGATTCGTGCCTACTCAGCTCTTTGTTTATTGCCTCCAGAGGCACATGATCAGTGTATGATAGCAAACATGATCAGCGCATGATCAGTCACATGATCAGTGCCATTAAGTCACGTGATCACTACATGATAGTCATGTGATCAGTCCATGCTCAGTCACGGATCAGTGCATGATCAGCCACGTGATCAGTGCATGATAGCCACGTGATCAGTGCATGATCAGTCACGTGATCAGTATGATCAGCCACGTGATCAGTGCATGATCAGTCACGTGATCAGTGCATGATCAGTCACGTGATCAGTGCATGATCAGTCACGTGATCAGTGCATGATCAGCCACGTGATCAGTGCATGATCAGCCACGTGATCAGTGCATGATCAATTACGATCAGTGCATGATCAGTCACGTGACTAGCATGGTAGCTACGTGATCATTGCATGATCAGCCACGTGATCAGTGCATGATAGCCACGTGATCAGTGCATGATCAGTCACGTGATCAGTGCATGATCAGTCACGTGATCAGTGCATGATCAGTCACGTGATCAGTGCATGATCAGTTACGTGATCAGTGCATGATCAGTCACGTGATCAGTACATGGTAGCTACGTGATCAGTGCATGATCAGCCACGTGATCAGTGCATGATCAGCCACGTGATCAGTGCATGATCAGTACGTGATCAGTGCATGATCATCCACGTGATCAGTGCATGATCAGTCACGTGATCAGTGCATGATATAGACGTGATCAGTGCATGATCAGTCACGTGATAGTGCATGATCAGCCACGTGATCAGTGCATGATAGCCAGTGATCAGTGCATGATAGCCAGTGATCAGTGCATGATCAGTCACGTGATCAGTGTATGATCAGCCACGTGATCAGTGCATGATCAGCCACGTGATCAGTGCATGATCAGCCACGTGATCAGTGCATGATCAGCCACGCGAGCAGTGCATGATCAGCCACGTGATCAGTGCATGGTCAGACACGTGAACAGTGTATGATCAGCCACGTGATCAGTGCATGATAGCCACGTGATCAGTGCATGATCAGTTACGTGATCAGTGTATGATCAGCCACGTGAACAGTGCATGCTCAGTCACGTGATCTGGGCCTGCTGAGCTGCGTGATTACTGTCTGCTCATCTGCTTGACAATTGCCAGCTGAGCTGCACGATTCCTGCCTGTCATCTGCTTGACAATTGCCAGCTGTGCTGCGTAATTCTGCCTGCTCAGCTGCTTGATTATTGCCAGCTGAGCAGCATGATTCCTCACACCTGAGTTCCATGATTATTGCCTGCTGACTGTTTGATTCGTGCCTACTCAGCTCTTTGTTTATTGCCTCCAGAGGCACATGATCAGTGTATGATAGCAAACATGATCAGCGCATGATCAGTCACATGATCAGCGCCATTAAGTCACGTGATCACTACATGATAGTCATGTGATCAGTCCATGCTCAGTCACGTATCAGTGCATGATCAGCCACGTGATCAGTGCATGATCAGTCACGTGATCAGTGCATGATCAGCCACGTGATCAGTGCATGATCAGCCGTGATCAGTGCATGACCAGGCACGTGATCAGTGCATGATCAGCCACGTGATCAGTGCATGATAGCCACGTGATCAGTGCATGATCAGTCACGTGATGGGTGCATGATCAGTCACGTGACCAGTACATGGTAGCTACATGATCATTGCATGATCAGCCACGTGAGTAGTGCATGATAGCCACGTGATCAGTGCATGATCAGTCACGTGATCAGTGCATGATCAGTCACGTGATCAGTGCATGATCAGCCACGTGATCAGTGCATGATCAATTACGTGCATGATCAGCATGATCAGCCACGTGATCAGTGCATGATAGCTACGTGATCAGTGCATGATCAGCCACGTGATCAGTGCATGATAGCCACGTGATCAGTGCATGATCAGTCACGTGATCAGTGCATGATCAGCCACGTGATCAGTGCATGATCAGTCACGTGATCAGTGCATGATCATCACGGATCAGCATGATCAGTCACGTGATCAGTGCATGATCAGCCACGTGATCAGTGCATGATAGCCAGTGATCAGTGCATGATAGCCATGATCAGTGCATGATCAGTCACGATCAGTGCATGATCAGCCACGTGATCAGTGCATGATAGCCACGTGATCAGTGCATGATCAGCCACGTGATCAGTGCATGATCAGTCACGTGATCAGTGCATGATCAGCCACGTGATCAGTGCATGATCAGCCACGTGATCAGTGCATGATCAGCCACGTGATCAGTGCATGATCAGCCACGTGACAGTGCATGATCAGTCACGTGATCAGTGTGATCAGCCACGTGATCAGTGCATGATAGCCACGTGATCAGCACAGTCACGTGATCAGTGTATGATCAGCCACGTGAACAGTGCATGCTCAGTCACGTGATCTGGGCCTGCTGAGCTGCGTGATTACTGTCTGCTCATCTGCTTGACAATTGCCAGCTGAGCTGCACGATTCCTGCCTGTCATCTGCTTGACAATTGCCAGCTGTGCTGCGTAATTCCTGCCTGCTCAGCTGCTTGATTATTGCCAGCTGAGCAGCATGATTCCTCACACCTGAGTTCCATGATTATTGCCTGCTGACTGTTTGATTCGTGCCTACTCAGCTCTTTGTTTATTGCCTCCAGAGGCACATGATCAGTGTATGATAGCAAACATGATCAGCGCATGATCAGTCACATGATCAGCGCCATTAAGTCACGTGATCACTACATGATAGTCATGTGATCAGTCCATGCTCAGTCACGTATCAGTGCATGATCAGCCACGTGATCAGTGCATGATCTGTCACAAGATTAGTGTATGATCATCCACGTGATCAGTGCACGGGCAGTCATGATCAGTGCATGATATAGACGTGAACAGTGCATGATCAGTCTCGATCAGTGCATGATAGCCACGTGATCAGTGCATGATCAGTCACCTGATGGGTGTATGATCATTCACGTGACCTGTACATGTAGCATGATCATTGCATGATCAGCCACGTGAGTAGTGCATGATAGCCACGTGATCACTGCATGATCAGTCACGTGATCAGTGCATGATCAGTCATGTGACCAGTACATGGTAGCCGTGATCATGCATGATCAGCCACGTGAGCAGTGCATGATAGCCACGCGATCAGTGCATGATCAGACACGATCAGTGCATGATCAGTCACGTGATCAGTGCATGATCAGGCACGTGATCAGTGCATGTCAGCCAAGTGATCAGTGCATGATAGCCACGTGATCAGTGCATGATCAGTCACGTGATCAGTGCATGATCAGTTACGTGATCAGTGCATGATCAGCCACGTGATCAGTGCATGATCAGCCACGTGATCAGTGCATGATCAATTACGCGCTCAGTGCATGATCAGTCACGACAGTACATGGTAGCTACGTGATCTGCATGATCAGCCACGTGATCAGTGCATGATAGCCACGTGATCAGTGCATGATCAGTCATGTGATACGTGCGTGATCAGCCACATGATCAGTGCATGATATCCACGTGATCAGTGCATGACAGCCACGTGATCAGTGCATGAGAGCCACGTGATCAGTGCATGATCAGTCACGTGATACAGTGTGATCAGCCACGTGATCAGTGCATGATGAGCCACGTGATCAGTGCAGGATCATTAGCGTGATCAGTGCATGATCAGTCACGTGACCAGTACATGGTTGCTACGCGATCGTTGCATGATCAGCCACGTGAGCAGAGCATGATAGCCACGTGGTCAGTGCATGATCAGTCACGTGATCAGTACATGATCAGTCACGTGAACAGTGCATGATCATTTACGTGATCTTTGCATGATCAGTCACGTTACCAGTATATGGTGCTACGTGATCATTCCATGACGAGCCACGTGAGCAGGGCATGATAGCCACGTGATGTGTGCATGAGTTACGTGAGCAGAGTATGATCAGCCACGTGATCAGTGCATGAGTGCCACGTGATCAGTGCATGATATGTCACGTGACAGGTGTGTGATCAGCCACGTGAACAGTGCATGTTCAGCCACGTGATCAGTGCATGATAGCCACGTGATCAGTGCATGATCAGTTACGTGAGCAGTGTATGATCAGCCACGTGATCAGTGCATGGTCAGACACGTGAACAGAGTATGATCAGCCACGTGATCAGTGCATGATATCCAGTGATCAGTGCATGATCATCACGCGATCAGTGTATGATCAGCCACGTGAACAGTGCATGCTCAGTCACGTGATCTGGGCCTGCTGAGCTGCGTGATTACTGTCTGCTCATCTGCTTGACAATTGCCAGCTGAGCTGCACGATTCCTGCCTGTCATCTGCTTGACAATTGCCAGCTGTGCTGCATAATTCCTGCCTGCTCAGCTGCTTGATTATTGCCAGCTGAGCAGCATGATTCCTCACACCTGAGTTCCATGATTATTGCCTGCTGACTGTTTGATTCGTGCCTACTCAGCTCTTTGTTTATTGCCTCCAGAGGCACATGATCAGTGTATGATAGCAAACATGATCAGCGCATGATCAGTCACATGATCAGCGCCATTAAGTCACGTGATCACTACATGATAGTCATGTGATCAGTCCATGCTCAGTCACGGTATCAGTGCATGATCAGCCACGTGATCAGTGCACGGTCAGTCACAAGTGTGATCAGTGCATGATATAGACGTGATCAGTGCATGATCAGTCTCGTGATCAGTGCATGATAGCCACGTGATCAGTGCATGATCAGTCACCTGATGGGTGTATGATCATTCACGTGACCTGTACATGGTAGCTACATGATCATTGCATGATCAGCCACGTGAGTAGTTCATGATAGCCACGTGATCAGTGCATGATCAGTCACGTGATCAGTGCATGATCAGTCATGTGACCAGTACATGGTAGCTGCGTGATCATGGCATGATCAGCCACGTGAGCAGTGCATGATAGCCACGCGATCAGTGCATGATCAGACACGATCAGTGCATGATCAGTCACGTGATCAGTGCATGATCAGCCACGTGATCAGTGCATGATCAGGCACGTGATCAGTGTATGTCAGCCAAGTGATCAGTGCATGATAGCCACGTGATCAGTGCATGATCAGTCACGTGATCAGTGCATGATCAGTTATGTGATCAGTGTATGATCAGCCACGTGATCAGTGCATGATCAGCCACATGATCAGTGCATGATCAATTACGCGCTCAGTGCATGATCAGTCACGTGACCAGTACATGGTAGCTACGCGATCATTGCCTGATAAGCCACGTGATCAGTGCATGATAGCCACGTGATCAGTGCATGATAGCCACGTGATCAGTGCATGATCAGTCATGTGATAGTGTGTGATCAGCCACGTGATCAGTGCATGATATCCACGTGATCAGTGCATGACAGCCACGTGATCAGTGCATGAGAGCACGTGATCAGTGCATGATCAGTCACGTGATACATGATCAGCCACGTGATCAGTGCATGATGAGCCACGTGATCAGTGCATGATCAATTACGTGATCAGTGCATGATCAGTCACGTGATCAGTACATGGTTGCTACGTGATCGTGCATGATCAGCCACGTGAGCAGTGCATGATAGCCACGTGATCAGTGCATGATCAGTCACGTGATCAGTGCATGATCAGTCACGTGAACAGTGCATGATCATTTACGTGATCTGCATGATCAGTACGTGACCGCATGGTTGCATGTGATCATTCCATGACAGCCACGGAGCAGTGCATGATAGCCACGTGATGTGTGCATGAGTTACGTGAGCAGAGTATGATCAGCCACGTGATCAGTGCATGAGCCACGTGATCAGTGCATGATAGTCACGTGACAGTGTGTGATCAGCCACGTGATCAGTGCATGATCAGCCACGTGATCAGTGCATGATCAGTCACGTGATCAGCATGATCAGCCACGCGATCAGTGCATGATATCCGTGATCAGTGCATGATCATCACGCGATCAGTGTATGATCAGCCACGTGAACAGTGCATGCTCAGTCACGTGATCTGGGCTGCTGAGCTGCACGATTCCTGCCTGTCATCTGCTTCTTGACAATTGCCAGCTGTGCTGCGAATTCTGCCTGCTCAGCTGCTTGATTATTGCCAGCTGAGCAGCATGATTCCTCACACCTGTGTTCCATGATTATTGCCTGCTGACTGTTTGATTCGTGCCTACTCAGCTCTTTGTTTATTGCCTCCAGAGGCACATGATCAGTGTATGATAGCAAACATGATCAGCGCATGATCAGTCACATGATCAGCGCCATTAAGTCACGTGATCACTACATGATAGTCATGTGATCAGTCCATGCTCAGTCACGGTATCAGTGCATGATCAGCCACGTGATCAGTGCATGATCTGTCACAAGATTAGTGTATGATCATCCACGTGATCAGTGCACGGGCAGCCGTGATCAGTGCATGATATAGACGTGATCAGTGCATGATCAGTCACCTGATGGGTGTATGATCATTCACGTGACCTGTACATGGTAGCTACATGATCATTGCATGATCAGCCACGTGAGTAGTTCATGATAGCCACGTGATCACTGCATGATCAGTCACGTGATCAGTGCATGATCAGTCATGTGACCAGTACATGGTAGCTGCGTGATCATGGCATGATCAGCCACGTGAGCAGTGCATGATAGCCACGTGATCAGTGCATGATCAGACACGTGATCAGTGCATGATCAGTCACGCGATCAGTGCATGACCAGGCACGTGATCAGTGTATGTCCAGCCAAGTGATCAGTGCATGATAGCCACGCGATCAGTGCATGATCAGTCACGTGATCAGTGCATGATCAGTTATGTGATCAGTGTATGATCAGCCACGTGATCAGTGCATGATCAGCCACATGATCAGTGCATGATCAATTACGTGCTCAGTGCATGATCAGTTACGTGACCAGTACATGGTACCTACGTGATCATTGCCTGATCAGCCACGTGATCAGTGCATGATAGCCACGTGATCAGTGCATGATCAGTCATGTGATACGCGCGTGATCAGCCACGTGATCAGTGCATGATATCCACGCGATCAGTGCATGACAGCCACGTGATCAGTGCATGAGAGCCACGGGATCAGTGCATGATCAGTCACGTGATACATGTGTGATCAGCCACGTGATCAGTGCATGATGAGCCACGTGATCAGTGCAGGATCAATTACGTGATCAGTGCATGATCAGCACGTGACCAGTACATGGTTGCACTGATCGCGCATGATCAGCCACGTGAGCAGAGCATGATAGCCACGTGGTCAGTGCATGATCAGTCACGTGATCAGTACATGATCAGTCACGTGAACAGTGCATGATCATTTACGTGATCTTTGCATGATCAGTCACGTTACCAGTATATGGTTGCTACGTGATCATTCCATGACGAGCCACGTGAGCAGTGCATGATAGCCACGTGATGTGCATGAGTTACGTGAGCAGAGTATGATCAGCCACGTGATCAGTGCATGAGTGCCACGTGATCAGTGCATGATATGTCACGTGACAGGTGTGTGATCAGCCACGTGAACAGTGCATGTTCAGCCACGTGATCAGTGCATGATAGCCACGTGATCAGTGCATGATCAGTTACGTGAGCAGTGTATGATCAGCCACGCGATCAGTGCATGGTCAGACACGTGAACAGTGTATGATCAGCCACGCGATCAGTGCATGATATCCAAGTGATCAGTGCATGATCATCACGTGATCAGTGTATGATCAGCCACGTGAACAGTGCATGCTCAGTCACGTGATCTGGCCTGCTGAGCTGCGTGATTACTGTCTGCTCATCTGCTTGACAATTGCCAGCTGAGCTGCACGATTCCTGCCTGTCATCTGCTTGACAATTGCCAGCTGCTGCGTAATTCCTGCCTGCTCAGCTGCTTGATTATTGCCAGCTGAGCAGCATGATTCCTCACACCTGAGTTCCATGATTATTGCCTGCTGACTGTTTGATTCGTGCCTACTCAGCTCTTTGTTTATTGCCTCCAGAGGCACATGATCAGTGTATGATAGCAAACATGATCAGCGCATGATCAGTCACATGATCAGCGCCATTAAGTCACGTGATCACTACATGATAGTCATGTGATCAGTCCATGCTCAGTCACGTGTATCAGTGCATGATCAGCCACGTGATCAGTGCACGGGCAGTCATGTGATCAGTGCATGATATAGACGCGAACAGTGCATGATCAGTCTCGTGATCAGTGCATGATAGCCACGTGATCAGTGCATGATCAGTCACCTGATGGGTGTATGATCATTCACGTGACCTGTACATGGTAGCTACATGATCATTGCATGATCAGCCACGTGAGTAGTTCATGATAGCCACGTGATCACTGCATGATCAGTCACGCGATCAGTGCATGATCAGTCATGTGACCAGTACATGGTAGCTGCGATCATGGCATGATCAGCCACGTGAGCAGTGCATGATAGCCACGTGATCAGTGCATGATCAGACACGATCAGTGCATGATCAGTCACGTGATCAGTGCATGATCAGCCACGCGATCAGTGCATGACCAGGCACGTGATCAGTGTATGTCCAGCCAAGTGATCAGTGCATGATAGCCACGTGATCAGTGCATGATCAGTCACGTGATCAGTGCATGATCAGTTATGTGATCAGTGTATGATCAGCCACGTGATCAGTGCATGATCAGCCACATGATCAGTGCATGATCAATTACGTGCTCAGTGCATGATCAGCACGTGACCAGTACATGGTAGCTACGCGATCATTGCCTGATCAGCCACGTGATCAGTGCATGATAGCCACGCGATCAGTGCATGATAGCCACGTGATCAGTGCATGATCAGTCATGTGATACGTGTGTGATCAGCCACGTGATCAGTGCATGATATCCACGCGATCAGTGCATGACAGCCACGTGATCAGTGCATGAGAGCCACGGGATCAGTGCATGATCAGTCACGGATACATGTGTGATCAGCCACGTGATCAGTGCATGATGAGCCACGTGATCAGTGCAGGATCAATTACGTGATCAGTGCATGATCAGTCACGTGACCAGTACATGGTTGCTACGTGATCGCTGCATGATCAGCCACGTGAGCAGAGCATGATAGCCACGTGGTCAGTGCATGATCAGTCACGTGATCAGTACATGATCAGTCACGTGAACAGTGCATGATCATTTACGTGATCTTTGCATGATCAGTCATTACCAGTATATGGTTGCTACGTGATCATTCCATGACGAGCCACGGAGCAGTGCATGATAGCCACGTGATGTGTGCATGAGTTACGTGAGCAGAGTATGATCAGCCACGTGATCAGTGCATGAGTGCCACGTGATCAGTGCATGATATGTCACGTGACAGTGTGTGATCAGCCACGTGAACAGTGCATGTTCAGCCACGTGATCAGTGCATGATCAGCCACGTGAACAGTGTATGATCAGCCACGTGATCAGTGCATGATATCCAAGTGATCAGTGCATGATCATCACGCGATCAGTGTATGATCAACCACGTGAACAGTCCATGCTCAGTCACGTGATCTGGGCCTGCTGAGCTGCACGATTCCTGCCTGTCATCTGCTTGACATTTGCCAGCTGTGCTGCGTAATTCCTGCCTGCTCAGCTGCTTGATTATTGCCAGCTGAGCAGCATGATTCCTCACACCTGAGTTCCATGATTATTGCCTGCTGACTGTTTGATCGTGCCTACTCAGCTCTTTTTTTATTGCCTCCAGAGGCACATGATCACTGTATGATAGCAAACATGATCAGCGCATGATCAGTCACATGATCAGCGCCATTAAGTCACGTGATCACTACATGATAGTCATGTGATCAGTCCATGCTCACTCACGGTATCAGTGCATGATCAGCCACGTGATCAGTGCATGATCTGTCACAAGATTAGTGTATGATCATCCACGTGATCAGTGCACGGGCAGTCATGTGATCAGTGCATGATATAGACGTGAACAGTGCATGATCAGTCACGTGATGGGTGTATGATCATTCACGTGACCTGTACATGGTAGCTACATGATCATTGCATGATCAGCCACGTGAGTAGTTCATGATAGCCACGTGATCACTGCATGATCAGTCACGTGATCAGTGCATGATCAGTCATGTGACCAGTACATGGTAGCTGCGTGATCATGGCATGATCAGCCACGTGAGCAGTGCATGATAGCCACGTGATCAGTGCATGATCAGACACGAGATCAGTGCATGATCAGTCACGTGATCAGTGCATGATCAGCCACGTGATCAGTGCATGACCAGCCACGTGATCAGTGCATGATAGCCACGTGATCAGTGCATGATCAGTCACGTGATCAGTGCATGATCAGTTATGTGATCAGTGTATGATCAGCCACGTGATCAGTGCATGATCAGCCACATGATCAGTGCATGATCAATTACGCGCTCAGTGCATGATCAGTCACGTGACCAGTACATGGTAGCACGTGATCATTGCCTGATCAGCCACGTGATCAGTGCATGATAGCCACGTGATCAGTGCATGATCAGTCATGCGTGATACGTGTGATCAGCCACGTGATCAGTGCATGATATCCACGTGATCAGTGCATGACAGCCACGCGATCAGTGCATGAGAGCCACGGGATCAGTGCATGATCAGTCACGTGATACATGTGTGATCAGCCACGTGATCAGTGCATGATGAGCCACGTGATCAGTGCAGGATCAATTACGTGATCAGTGCATGATCAGTCACGTGACCAGTACATGGTTGCTACGTGATCGCTGCATGATCAGCCACGTGAGCAGAGCATGATAGCCACGTGGTCAGTGCATGATCAGTCACGTGATCAGTACATGATCAGTCACGTGAACAGTGCATGATCATTTACGTGATCTTTGCATGATCAGTCACGTTACCAGTATATGGTTGCTACGTGATCATTCCATGACGCAGCCACGTGAGCAGTGCATGATAGCCACGTGATGTGCATGAGTTACGTGAGCAGAGTATGATCAGCCACGTGATCAGTGCATGAGTGCCACGATCAGTGCATGATATGTCACGTGACAGGTGTGTGATCAGCCACGTGAACAGTGCATGTTCAGCCACGTGATCAGTGCATGATAGCCACGTGATCAGTGCATGATCAGTTACGTGAGCAGTGTATGATCAGCCACGTGATCAGTGCATGGTCAGACACGTGAACAGTGTATGATCAGCCACGTGATCAGTGCATGATATCCAAGTGATCAGTGCATGATCATCACGTGATCAGTGTATGATCAGCCACGTGAACAGTGCATGCTCAGTCACGTGATCTGGGCCTGCTGAGCTGCGTGATTACTGTCTGCTCATCTGCTTGACAATTGCCAGCTGAGCTGCACGATTCCTGCCTGTCATCTGCTTGACAATTGCCAGCCTGCGTAATTCCTGCCTGCTCAGCTGCTTGATTATTGCCAGCTGAGCAGCATGATTCCTCACACCTGAGTTCCATGATTATTGCCTGCTGACTGTTTGATTCGTGCCTACTCAGCTCTTTGTTTATTGCCTCCAGAGGCACATGATCAGTGTATGATAGCAAACATGATCAGCGCATGATCAGTCACATGATCAGCGCCATTAAGTCACGTGATCACTACATGATAGTCATGTGATCAGTCCATGCTCAGTCACGGTATCAGTGCATGATCAGCCACGTGATCAGTGCATGATCTGTCACAAGATTAGTGTATGATCATCCACGTGATCAGTGCACGGGCAGTCATGTGATCAGTGCATGATATAGACGTGAACAGTGCATGATCAGTCTCGTGATCCGTGCATGATAGCCACGTGATCAGTGCATGATCAGTCACCTGATGGTGTATGATCATTCACGTGACCTGTACATGGTAGCTACATGATCATTGCATGATCAGCCACGAGTAGTTCATGATAGCCACGTGATCACTGCATGATCAGTCACGTGATCAGTGCATGATCAGTCATGTGACCAGTACATGGTAGCTGCGATCATGGCATGATCAGCCACGTGAGCAGTGCATGATAGCCACGTGATCAGTGCATGATCAGACACGAGATCAGTGCATGATCAGTCACGTGATCAGTGCATGATCAGCCACGCGATCAGTGCATGACCAGGCACGTGATCAGTGTATGTCCAGCCAAGTGATCAGTGCATGATAGCCACGTGATCAGTGCATGATCAGTCACGTGATCAGTGCATGATCAGTTATGTGATCAGTGTATGATCAGCCACGCGATCAGTGCATGATCAGCCACATGATCAGTGCATGATCAATTACGTGCTCAGTGCATGATCAGTTCACGTGACCAGTACATGGTAGCTACGCGATCATTGCCTGATCAGCCACGTGATCAGTGCATGATAGCCACGTGATCAGTGCATGATAGCCACGTGATCAGTGCATGATCAGTCATGTGATACGCGTGTGATCAGCCACATGATCAGTGCATGATATCCACGCGATCAGTGCATGACAGCCACGTGATCAGTGCATGAGAGCCACGGGATCAGTGCATGATCAGTCACGTGATACATGTGCGTGATCAGCCACGTGATCAGTGCATGATGAGCCACGTGATCAGTGCAGGATCAATTACGTGATCAGTGCATGATCAGTCACGTGACCAGTACATGGTTGCTACGTGATCGTTGCATGATCAGCCACGTGAGCAGAGCATGATAGCCACGTGGTCAGTGCATGATCAGTCACGTGATCAGTACATGATCAGTCACGTGAACAGTGCATGATCATTTACGTGATCTTTGCATGATCAGTCACGTTACCAGTATATGGTTGCTACGTGATCATTCCATGACGAGCCACGTGAGCAGTGCATGATAGCCACGTGATGTGTGCATGAGTTACGTGAGCAGAGTATGATCAGCCACGTGATCAGTGCATGAGTGCCACGTGATCAGTGCATGATATGTCACGTGACAGGTGTGTGATCAGCCACGTGAACAGTGCATGTTCAGCCACGTGATCAGTGCATGATAGCCACGTGATCAGTGCATGATCAGTTACGTGAGCAGTGTATGATCAGCCACGTGATCAGTGCATGGTCAGACACGTGAACAGTGTATGATCAGCCACGTGATCAGTGCATGATATCCAAGTGATCAGTGCATGATCATCACGTGATCAGTGTATGATCAGCCACGTGAACAGTGCATGCTCAGTCACGTGATCTGGGCCTGCTGAGCTGCGTGATTACTGTCTGCTCATCTGCTTGACAATTGCCAGCTGAGCTGCACGATTCCTGCCTGTCATCTGCTTGACAATTGCCAGCTGTGCTGCGAATTCCTGCCTGCTCAGCTGCTTGATTATTGCCAGCTGAGCAGCATGATTCCTCACACCTGAGTTCCATGATTATTGCCTGCTGACTGTTTGATTCGTGCCTACTCAGCTCTTTGTTTATTGCCTCCAGAGGCACATGATCAGTGTATGATAGCAAACATGATCAGCGCATGATCAGTCACATGATCAGCGCCATTAAGTCACGTGATCACTACATGATAGTCATGTGATCAGTCCATGCTCAGTCACGGTATCAGTGCATGATCAGCCACGTGATCAGTGCATGATCTGTCACAAGATTAGTGTATGATCATCCACGTGATCAGTGCACGGGCAGTCATGTGATCAGTGCATGATATAGACGTGAACAGTGCATGATCAGTCTCGTGATCCGTGCATGATAGCCACGTGATCAGTGCATGATCAGTCACCTGATGGGTGTATGATCATTCACGTGACCTGTACATGGTAGCTACATGATCATTGCATGATCAGCCACGAGTAGTTCATGATAGCCACGTGATCACTGCATGATCAGTCACGTGATCAGTGCATGATCAGTCATGTGACCAGTACATGGTAGCCGCGTGATCATGGCATGATCAGCCACGTGAGCAGTGCATGATAGCCACGCGATCAGTGCATGATCAGACACGAGATCAGTGCATGATCAGTCACGTGATCAGTGCATGATCAGCCACGCGATCAGTGCATGACCAGGCACGCGATCAGTGTATGTCCAGCCAAGTGATCAGTGCATGATAGCCACGCGATCAGTGCATGATCAGTCACGTGATCAGTGCATGATCAATTATGTGATCAGTGTATGATCAGCCACGTGATCAGTGCATGATCAGCCACATGATCAGTGCATGATCAATTACGTGCTCAGTGCATGATCAGTTAACGTCGACCAGTACGATGGTAGCTACGATCATTGCCTGATCAGCCACGTGATCAGTGCATGATAGCCACGTGATCAGTGCATGATAGCCACGTGATCAGTGCATGATCAGTCATGTGATACGTGTGTGATCAGCCACATGATCAGTGCATGATATCCACGTGATCAGTGCATGACAGCCACGTGATCAGTGCATGAGAGCCACGGGATCAGTGCATGATCAGTCACGTGATACATGTGTGATCAGCCACGTGATCAGTGCATGATGAGCCACGTGATCAGTGCAGGATCAATTACGTGATCAGTGCATGATCAGTCACGTGACCAGTACATGGTTGCTACGCGATCGTTGCATGATCAGCCACGTGAGCAGAGCATGATAGCCACGCGGTCAGTGCATGATCAGTCACGTGATCAGTACATGATCAGTCACGTGAACAGTGCATGATCATTTACGTGATCTTGCATGATCAGTCACGTGCTACCAGTATATGGTTGCTACGCGATCATTCCATGACGAGCCACGTGAGCAGTGCATGATAGCCACGTGATGTGTGCATGAGTTACGTGAGCAGAGTATGATCAGCCACGTGATCAGTGCATGAGTGCCATGACTAAGAGCATGTACGTGATCAGTGCATGATATGTCACGTGACAGGTCAGCCACGTGATCAGTGCATGATAGTCTGCAGTGCATGATCAGCCACGCGAACAGTGCATGTTCAGCCACGTGATCAGTGCATGATAGCCACGCGATCAGTGCATGATCAGTACGTGAGCAGTATGATCAGCCACGTGATCAGTGCATGGTCAGACACGTGAACAGTGTATGATCAGCCACGTGATCAGTGCATGATATCCAAGTGATCAGTGCATGATCATCACGTGATCAGTGTATGATCAGCCACGCGAACAGTGCATGCTCAGTCACGTGATCTGGGCCTGCTGAGCTGCGTGATTACTGTCTGCTCATCTGCTTGACAATTGCCAGCTGAGCTGCACGATTCCTGCCTGTCATCTGCTTGACAATTGCCAGCTGTGCTGCGAATTCCTGCCTGCTCAGCTGCTTGATTATTGCCAGCTGAGCAGCATGATTCCTCACACCTGTGTTCCATGATTATTGCCTGCTGACTGTTTGATTCGTGCCTACTCAGCTCTTTGTTTATTGCCTCCAGAGGCACATGATCAGTGTATGATAGCAAACATGATCAGCGCATGATCAGTCACATGATCAGCGCCATTAAGTCACGTGATCACTACATGATAGTCATGTGATCAGTCCATGCTCAGTCACGGTATCAGTGCATGATCAGCCACGTGATCAGTGCATGATCTGTCACAAGATTAGTGTATGATCATCCACGTGATCAGTGCACGGGCAGTCATGTGATCAGTGCATGATATAGACGTGAACAGTGCATGATCAGTCTCGTGATCAGTGCATGATAGCCACGTGATCAGTGCATGATCAGTCACCTGATGGGTGTATGATCATTCACGTGACCTGTACATGGTAGCTGCATGATCATTGCATGATCAGCCACGTGAGTAGTTCATGATAGCCACGTGATCACTGCATGATCAGTCACGTGATCAGTGCATGATCAGTCATGTGACCAGTACATGGTAGCCGCGTGATCATGGCATGATCAGCCACGTGAGCAGTGCATGATAGCCACGTGATCAGTGCATGATCAGACACGAGATCAGTGCATGATCAGTCACGTGATCAGTGCATGACCAGCCACGTGATCAGTGCATGTCTCAGCCAAGTGATCAGTGCATGATAGCCACGTGATCAGTGCATGATCAGTCACGTGATCAGTGCATGATCAGTTATGTGATCAGTGTATGATCAGCCACGTGATCAGTGCATGATCAGCCACATGATCAGTGCATGATCAATTACGTGATCAGTGCATGATCAGTCACGTGACCAGTACATGGTAGCTACGTGATCATTGCCTGATCAGCCACGTGATCAGTGCATGATAGCCACGTGATCAGTGCATGATCAGTCATGTGATACGTGTGTGATCAGCCACGTGATCAGTGCATGATATCCACGTGATCAGTGCATGACAGCCACGTGATCAGTGCATGAGAGCCACGGATCAGTGCATGATCAGTCACGCGATACATGTGTGATCAGCCACGTGATCAGTGCATGATGAGCCACGTGATCAGTGCAGGATCAATTACGTGATCAGTGCATGATCAGTCACGCGACCAGTACATGGTTGCTACGTGATCGTTGCATGATCAGCCACGTGAGCAGAGCATGATAGCCACGTGGTCAGTGCATGATCAGTCACGTGATCAGTACATGATCAGTCACGTGAACAGTGCATGATCATTTACGTGATCTTTGCATGATCAGTCACGTTACAGTATATGGTTGCTACGTGATCATTCCATGACGAGCCACGTGAGCAGTGCATGATAGCCACGTGATGTGTGCATGAGTTACGTGAGCAGAGTATGATCAGCCACGTGATCAGTGCATGAGTGCCACGTGATCAGTGCATGATATGTCACGTGACAGGTGTGTGATCAGCCACGTGAACAGTGCATGTTCAGCCACGTGATCAGTGCATGATAGCCACGTGATCAGTGCATGATCAGTTACGTGAGCAGTGTATGATCAGCCACGTGATCAGTGCATGGTCAGACACGTGAACAGTGTATGATCAGCCACGTGATCAGTGCATGATATCCAAGTGATCAGTGCATGATCATCACGTGATCAGTGTATGATCAGCCACGTGAACAGTGCATGCTCAGTCACGTGATCTGGGCCTGCTGAGCTGCGTGATTACTGTCTGCTCATCTGCTTGACAATTGCCAGCTGAGCTGCACGATTCCTGCCTGTCATCTGCTTGACAATTGCCAGCTGTGCTGCGCAATTCCTGCCTGCTCAGCTGCTTGATTATTGCCAGCTGAGCAGCATGATTCCTCACACCTGAGTTCCATGATTATTGCCTGCTGACTGTTTGATTCGTGCCTACTCAGCTCTTTGTTTATTGCCTCCAGAGGCACATGATCAGTGTATGATAGCAAACATGATCAGCGCATGATCAGTCACATGATCAGCGCCATTAAGTCACGTGATCACTACATGATAGTCATGTGATCAGTCCATGCTCAGTCACGGTATCAGTGCATGATCAGCCACGTGATCAGTGCATGATAGTCATGTGATCAGTGCATGATCATAGACGTGAACAGTGCATGATCAGTCTCGTGATCAGTGCATGATAGCCACGTGATCAGTGCATGATCAGTCACCTGATGGGTGTATGATCATTCACGTGACCTGTACATGGTAGCCACATGATCATTGCATGATCAGCCACGCGAGTAGTTCATGATAGCCACGCGATCACTGCATGATCAGTCACGTGATCAGTGCATGATCAGTCATGTGACCAGTACATGGTAGCTGGCATCATGGCATGATCAGCCACGTGAGCAGTGCATGATAGCCACGTGATCAGTGCATGATCAGACACGAGATCAGTGCATGATCAGTCACGTGATCAGTGCATGATCAGCCACGTGATCAGTGCATGACCAGGCACGTGATCATGTATGTCCAGCCAAGTGATCAGTGCATGATAGCCACGTGATCAGTGCATGATCAGTCACGTGATCAGTGCATGATCAGTTATGTGATCAGTGTATGATCAGCCACGTGATCAGTGCATGATCAGCCACATGATCAGTGCATGATCAATTACGCGCTCAGTGCATGATCAGTCACGCGACCAGTACATGGTAGCTACGCGATCATTGCCTGATCAGCCACGTGATCAGTGCATGATAGCCACGTGATCAGTGCATGATAGCCACGTGATCAGTGCATGATCAGTCATGTGATAGTGTGTGATCAGCCACGTGATCAGTGCATGATATCCACGTGATCAGTGCATGACAGCCACGTGATCAGTGCATGAGAGCCACGGATCAGTGCATGATCAGTCACGTGATACATGTGTGATCAGCCACGTGATCAGTGCATGATGAGCCACGTGATCAGTGCAGGATCAATTACGTGATCAGTGCATGATCAGTCACGTGACCAGTACATGGCTACGTGATCGTGCATGATCAGCCACGTGAGCAGAGCATGATAGCCACGTGGTCAGTGCATGATCAGCCACGTGATCAGTACATGATCAGTCACGTGAACAGTGCATGATCATTTACGTGATCTTTGCATGATCAGTCACGCTACCAGTATATGGTTGCCGTGATCATTCCATGACAGCCACGCGAGCAGTGCATGATAGCCACGCGATGTGCATGACAGCACGCGAGCAGAGTATGATCAGCCACGTGATCAGTGCATGAGTGCCACGTGATCAGTGCATGATAGTCACGTGACAGTGCGTGATCAGCCACGTGATCAGTGCATGATCAGCCACGTGATCAGTGCATGATCAGTCACGTGATCAGTGTATGATCAGCCACGTGATCAGTGCATGATAGCCACGTGATCAGTGCATGATCATCACGTGATCAGTGCATGATCAGCCGATGGAAGATCAGTGCATGCTCAGTCACGTGATCTGGGCCTGCTGAGCTGCACGATTCCTGCCTTTCATCTGCTTGACAATTGCCAGCTGTGCTGCGTAATTCCTGCCTGCTCAACTGCTTGATTATTGCCAGCTGAGCAGCATGATTCCTCACACCTGTGTTCCATGATTATTGCCTGCTGACTGTTTGATTCGTGCCTACTCAGCTCTTTGTTTATTGCCTCCAGAGGCACATGATCAGTGTATGATAGCAAACATGATCAGCGCATGATCAGTCACATGATCAGCGCCATTAAGTCACGTGATCACTACATGATAGTCATGTGATCAGTCCATGCTCAGTCACGGTATCAGTGCATGATCAGCCACGTGATCAGTGCATGATCTGTCACAAGATTAGTGCATGATCATCCACGTGATCAGTGCACGGGCAGTCATGTGATCAGTGCATGATATAGACGTGATCAGTGCATGATCAGTCACCTGATGGGTGTATGATCATCCACGTGACCTGTACATGGTAGCTACATGATCATTGCATGATCAGCCACGTGATTAGTTCATGATAGCCACGTGATCACTGCATGATCAGTCACGTGATCAGTGCATGATCAGTCATGTGACCAGTACATGGTAGCTGCGTGATCATGCATGATCAGCCACGTGAGCAGTGCATGATAGCCACGTGATCAGTGCATGATCAGACACGAGATCAGCGCATGATCAGTCACGTGACTGCATGATCAGCCACGGATCAGTGCATGTCAGCCAAGTGATCAGTGCATGATAGCCACGCGATCAGTGCATGATCAGCCACGTGATCAGTGCATGATCAGTTATGTGATCAGTGCATGATCAGCCACGTGATCAGTGCATGATCAGCCACATGATCAGTGCATGATCACACGTGTCAGTGCATGATCAGTCACGGATCAGTGCATGGTCAGCCACGTGATCAGTGCATGATCAGCCACGTGATCAGTGCATGATAGCCACGTGATCAGTGCATGATCAGTCGTGATACGTGTGATCAGCCACATGATCAGTGCATGATATCCACGTGATCAGTGCATGACAGCCACGCGATCAGTGCATGAGAGCCACGATCAGTGCATGATCAGTCACGTGATACATGCGTGATCAGCCACGTGATCAGTGCATGATGAGCCACGTGATCAGTGCAGGATCAATTACGCGATCAGTGCATGATCAGTCACGTGACCAGTACATGGTTGCTACGTGATCGTGCATGATCAGCCACGTGAGCAGAGCATGATAGCCACGTGGTCAGTGCATGATCAGTCACGTGATCAGTACATGATCAGTCACGTGAACAGTGCATGATCATTTACGTGATCTTTGCATGATCAGTCACGTTACCAGTATATGGTTGCTACGTGATCATTCCATGACGAGCCACGTGAGCAGTGCATGATAGCCACGTGATGTGTGCATGAGTTACGTGAGCAGAGTATGATCAGCCACGTGATCAGTGCATGAGTGCCACGTGATCAGTGCATGATATGTCACGTGACAGGTGTGTGATCAGCCACGTGAACAGTGCATGTTCAGCCACGTGATCAGTGCATGATAGCCACGTGATCAGTGCATGATCAGTTACGTGAGCAGTGTATGATCAGCCACGTGATCAGTGCATGGTCAGACACGTGAACAGTGTATGATCAGCCACGTGATCAGTGCATGATATCCAAGTGATCAGTGCATGATCATCACGTGATCAGTGTATGATCAGCCACGTGAACAGTGCATGCTCAGTCACGTGATCTGGGCCTGCTGAGCTGCGTGATTACTGTCTGCTCATCTGCTTGACAATTGCCAGCTGAGCTGCACGATTCCTGCCTGTCATCTGCTTGACAATTGCCAGCTGTGCTGCGTAATTCCTGCCTGCTCAGCTGCTTGATTATTGCCAGCTGAGCAGCATGATTCCTCACACCTGAGTTCCATGATTATTGCCTGCTGACTGTTTGATTCGTGCCTACTCAGCTCTTTGTTTATTGCCTCCAGAGGCACATGATCAGTGTATGATAGCAAACATGATCAGCGCATGATCAGTCACATGATCAGCGCCATTAAGTCACGTGATCACTACATGATAGTCATGTGATCAGTCCATGCTCAGTCACGGTATCAGTGCATGATCAGCCACGTGATCAGTGCATGATCTGTCACAAGATTAGTGTATGATCATCCACGTGATCAGTGCACGGGCAGTCATGTGATCAGTGCATGATATAGACGTGAACAGTGCATGATCAGTCTCGTGATCAGTGCATGATAGCCACGTGATCAGTGCATGATCAGTCACCTGATGGGTGTATGATCATTCACGTGACCTGTACATGGTAGCTACATGATCATTGCATGATCAGCCACGTGAGCAGTTCATGATAGCCACGTGATCACTGCATGATCAGTCACGCGATCAGTGCATGATCAGTCATGTGACCGTGACATGGTAGCTGCGTGATCATGGCATGATCAGCCACGTGAGCAGTGCATGATAGCCATGTGATCAGTGCATGTTCAGACACGTGATCAGTGCATGATATCCACGCGATCAGTGCATGATCAGCCACGTGATCAGTGCATGACCAGGCACGCGATCAGTGTATGTCCAGCCAAGTGATCAGTGCATGATAGCCACGTGATCAGTGCATGATCAGTCACGTGATCAGTGCATGATCAGTTATGTGATCAGTGTATGATCAGCCACGCGATCAGTGCATGATCAGCCACATGATCAGTGCATGATCAATTACGCGCTCAGTGCATGATCAGTCACGTGACCAGTACATGGTAGCTACGCGATCATTGCCTGATCAGCCACGTGATCAGTGCATGATAGCCACGCGATCAGTGCATGATAGCCACGTGATCAGTGCATGATCAGTCATGTGATACGTTGTGATCAGCCACATGATCAGTGCATGATATCCACGTGATCAGTGCATGACAGCCACGTGATCAGTGCATGAGAGCCACGGGATCAGTGCATGATCAGTCACGTGATACATGTGTGATCAGCCACGTGATCAGTGCATGATGAGCCACGTGATCAGTGCAGGATCAATTACGCGATCAGTGCATGATCAGTCACGCGACCAGTACATGGTTGCTACGTGATCGTTGCATGATCAGCCACGTGAGCAGAGCATGATAGCCACGTGGTCAGTGCATGATCAGTCACGTGATCAGTACATGATCAGTCACGTGAACAGTGCATGATCATTTACGCGATCTTTGCATGATCAGTCACGTTACCAGTATATGGTTGCTACGTGATCATTCCATGACGCAGCCACGTGAGCAGTGCATGATAGCCACGGATGTGTGCATGAGTTACGTGAGCAGAGTATGATCAGCCACGTGATCAGTGCATGATATGTCACGTGACAGGTGTGTGATCAGCCACGTGAACAGTGCATGTTCAGCCACGTGATCAGTGCATGATAGCCACGTGATCAGTGCATGATCAGTTACGTGAGCAGTGTATGATCAGCCACGTGATCAGTGCATGGTCAGACACGCGAACAGTGTATGATCAGCCACGTGATCAGTGCATGATATCCAAGTGATCAGTGCATGATCATCACGTGATCAGTGTATGATCAGCCACGTGAACAGTGCATGCTCAGTCACGTGATCTGGGCCTGCTGAGCTGCGTGATTACTGTCTGCTCATCTGCTTGACAATTGCCAGCTGAGCTGCACGATTCCTGCCTGTCATCTGCTTGACAATTGCCAGCTGTGCTGCGTAATTCTGCCTGCTCAGCTGCTTGATTATTGCCAGCTGAGCAGCATGATTCCTCACACCTGAGTTCCATGATTATTGCCTGCTGACTGTTTGATTCGTGCCTACTCAGCTCTTTGTTTATTGCCTCCAGAGGCACATGATCAGTGTATGATAGCAAACATGATCAGCGCATGATCAGTCACATGATCAGCGCCATTGTCACGTGATCACTACATGATAGTCATGTGATCAGTCCATGCTCAGTCACGTATCAGTGCATGATCAGCCACGTGATCAGTGCATGATCTGTCACAAGATTAGTGTATGATCATCCACGTGATCAGTGCACGGGCAGTCATGTGATCAGTGCATGATATAGACGTGAACAGTGCATGATCAGTCTCGTGATCAGTGCATGATAGCCACGTGATCAGTGCATGATCAGTCACCTGATGGGTGTATGATCATTCACGTGACCTGTACATGGTAGCTACATGATCATTGCATGATCAGCCACGTGAGTAGTTCATGATAGCCACGCGATCACTGCATGATCAGTCACGTGATCAGTGCATGATCAGTCATGTGACCAGTACATGGTAGCCGCGTGATCATGGCATGATCAGCCACGTGAGCAGTGCATGATAGCCACGCGATCAGTGCATGATCAGACACGAGATCAGTGCATGATCAGTCACGCGATCAGTGCATGATCAGCCACGTGATCAGTGCATGACCAGGCACGCGATCAGTGTATGTCCAGCCATGATCAGTGCATGATAGCCACGTGATCAGTGCATGATCAGTCACGTGATCAGTGCATGATCAGTTATGATCAGTGTATGATCAGCCACGTGATCAGTGCATGATCAGCCACATGATCAGTGCATGATCAATTACGTGATCAGTGCATGATCAGTCACGCGACCAGTACATGGTAGCTACGTGATCATTGCCTGATCAGCTACGTGATCAGTGCATGATAGCCACGTGATCAGTGCATGATAGCCACGTGATCAGTGCATGATCAGTCATGTGATACGGTGTGATCAGCCACGTGATCAGTGCATGATATCCACGTGATCAGTGCATGACAGCCACGCGATCAGTGCATGAGAGCCACGGATCAGTGCATGATCAGTCACGGGATACATGTGTGATCAGCCACGTGATCAGTGCATGATGAGCCACGTGATCAGTGCAGGATCAATTACGTGATCAGTGCATGATCAGTCACGTGACCAGTACATGGTTGCTACGCGATCGTTGCATGATCAGCCACGCGAGCAGAGGATGATAGCCACGCGGTCAGTGCATGATCAGTCACGTGATCAGTACATGATCAGTCACGTGAACAGTGCATGATCATTTACGTGATCTTGCATGATCAGTCACGTTACCAGTATATGGTTGCTACGTGATCATTCCATGACGAGCCACGTGAGCAGTGCATGATAGCCACGTGATGTGCATGAGTTACGTGAGCAGAGTATGATCAGCCACGTGATCAGTGCATGAGTGCCACGTGATCAGTGCATGATATGTCACGTGACAGGTGTGTGATCAGCCACGTGAACAGTGCATGTTCAGCCACGTGATCAGTGCATGATAGCCACGTGATCAGTGCATGATCAGTTACGCGAGCAGTGTATGATCAGCCACGTGATCAGTGCATGGTCAGACACGTGAACAGTGTATGATCAGCCACGCGATCAGTGCATGATATCCAAGTGATCAGTGCATGATCATCACGCGATCAGTGTATGATCAGCCACGTGAACAGTGCATGCTCAGTCACGTGATCTGGGCCTGCTGAGCTGCGTGATTACTGTCTGCTCATCTGCTTGACAATTGCCAGCTGAGCTGCACGATTCCTGCCTGTCATCTGCTTGACAATTGCCAGCGCTGCGTAATTCCTGCCTGCTCAGCTGCTTGATTATTGCCAGCTGAGCAGCATGATTCCTCACACCTGAGTTCCATGATTATTGCCTGCTGACTGTTTGATTCGTGTCTACTCAGCTCTTTGTTTATTGCCTCCAGAGGCACATGATCAGTGTATGATAGCAAACATGATCAGCGCATGATCAGTCACATGATCAGCGCCATTAAGTCACGTGATCACTACATGATAGTCATGTGATCAGTCCATGCTCAGTCACGGTATCAGTGCATGATCAGCCACGTGATCAGTGCATGATCTGTCACAAGATTAGTGTATGATCAGCCACGTGATCAGTGCACGGGCAGTCATGTGATCAGTGCATGATAGACGTGACAGTGCATGATCAGTCTCGTGATCAGTGCATGATAGCCACGTGATCAGTGCATGATCAGTCACCTGATGGGTGTATGATCATTCACGTGACCTGTACATGGTAGCTACATGATCATTGCATGATCAGCCACGTGAGTAGTTCATGATAGCCACGTGATCAGTGCATGATCAGTCACGTGATCAGTGCATGATCAGTCATGTGACCAGTACATGGTAGCTGCGTGATCATGGCATGATCAGCCACGTGAGCAGTGCATGATAGCCACGCGATCAGTGCATGATCAGACACGAGATCAGTGCATGATCAGTCACGTGATCAGTGCATGATCAGCCACGTGATCAGTGCATGACCAGGCACGTGATCAGTGTATGTCCAGCCAAGTGATCAGTGCATGATAGCCACGTGATCAGTGCATGATCAGTCACGTGATCAGTGCATGATCAGTTATGTGATCAGTGTATGATCAGCCACGTGATCAGTGCATGATCAGCCACATGATCAGTGCATGATCAATTACGTGATCAGTGCATGATCAGTCACGTGACCAGTACATGGTAGCCACGTGATCATTGCCTGATCAGCCACGTGATCAGTGCATGATAGCCACGTGATCAGTGCATGATAGCCACGCGATCAGTGCATGATCAGTCATGTGATACGTGTGTGATCAGCCACGTGATCAGTGCATGATATCCACGCGATCAGTGCATGACAGCCACGTGATCAGTGCATGAGAGCCACGGGATCAGTGCATGATCAGTCACGTGATACAGTGTGATCAGCCACGTGATCAGTGCATGATGAGCCACGCGATCAGTGCAGGATCAATTACGTGATCAGTGCATGATCAGCACGCTGACCAGTACATGGTTGCTACGCGATCGTTGCATGATCAGCCACGTGAGCAGAGCATGATAGCCACGTGGGTCAGTGCATGATCAGTCACGTGATCAGTACATGATCAGTCACGTGAACAGTGCATGATCATTTACGTGATCTTTGCATGATCAGTCACGTTACCAGTATATGGTTGCTACGTGATCATTCCATGACGAGCCACGTGAGCAGTGCATGATAGCCACGTGATGTGTGCATGAGTTACGCGAGCAGAGTATGATCAGCCACGTGATCAGTGCATGAGTGCCACGTGATCAGTGCATGATATGTCACTGACAGGTGTGTGATCAGCCACGCGAACAGTGCATGTTCAGCCACGTGATCAGTGCATGATAGCCACGTGATCAGTGCATGATCAGTTACGTGAGCAGTGTATGATCAGCCACGTGATCAGTGCATGGTCAGACACGTGAACAGTGCATGATCAGCCACGTGATCAGTGCATGATAGCCACGTGATCAGTGCATGATCAGCCACGTGATCAGTGCATGATCAGCCACGTGATCAGTGCATGATCAGTCACGTGATCAGTGCATGATCAGCCACGTATCAGTGCATGATCAGCCACGTGATCAGCATGATCAGTCACGTGATCAGTGCATGATCACTGCGATCAGTGCATGATCAGCCACGTGAGCAGTGCATGATCTGCCACGCTGATCAGTGCATGATCAACTACGTGATCAGCGCATGATCAGTCACGTGATCAGTACATGGTAGCCATGGATTGCTGATCAGCCACGTGATCAGTGCATGATAGCCACGTGATCAGTGCATGATCAGCCACGTGATCAGTGCATGATCAGTCATGTGATACGCGTGTGATCAGCCACGTGATCAGTGCATGATATCCACGTGAATCAGTGCATGACAGTCACGTGATCAGTGCATGAGAGCCACGTGATCAGTGCATGATCAGTCACGTGATACATGTGCATGATCAGCCACGTGATCAGTGCATGATGAGCCACGTGATCAGTGCAGATCAATTACGTGATCAGTGCATGATCAGTCACGTGACCAGTACATGGTTGCTACGTGATCGTGCATGATCAGCCACGTGAGCAGAGCATGATAGCCACGTGGTCAGTGCATGATCAGTCGACGGATCAGTACATGATCAGTCACGGAACAGTGCATGATCATTTACGTGGATCTTTGCATGATCAGTCACGTTCACAGTATATGGTTGCTACGTGAATTCCATGACGATCAGCCACGTGAGCAGTGCATGATCAGCCACGTGATGTGTGCATGAGTTACGTGAGCAGAGTATGATCAGCCACGTGATCAGTGCATGAGTGCCACGTGATCAGTGCATGATATGTCACGGACAGGTGCATGATCAGCCACGGAACAGTGCATGATCAGCCACGTGATCAGTGCATGATAGCCACG